>NW_026691371.1:0-129451 GCF_020826845.1 Diceros bicornis minor | reverse complement strand
GCTGAAGAACATGTGTCCATGGGGGAAACCCGGGAAACTGAGTCTCCCCACACAATAGCAGAGATTCTCATCTTGCATCCTCTCCTGAGCTAATGACAAAGGTGGATGTCCCGGGTGGGTGGGCCTGTGGAATGGGAGAGGGGAGGAAGTCTATTGTCATGCAGAGGGACATGGAAAGACTTGTCTGAAGCTTATCCCCTGGACTGGGGTCAGGTCGGGAAGGGACGGCACAGAGGTGAGCAGGAACCAACCGGCCTCTCTGTGGTGGGGCTGGCCCCGGGGCAGGCGTGGGGGTGATGGCTGGAAGTGGGATGGCGCGTGAGTTGGCACCAGCCAGCGGTGGAGGCAGAGACTCAGAGGTCAGGGATCTCTCTCTCTGTCTCTGTCTCTGTCTCTCTCCCTCAGGGAGCTGAGGAGAGTAAGGTGGCGCCCCCCTGCCCACCTCGCCTACCTCTCCATGGGCCCTTCTTTCTCTGGCCGCTCCGGGAGCCCTGCGGGCTTGGGTTCAAGCCCCCACACACCACACAGGCCAAGGGCGCATGCGCGACCGCCGGGGCCTAGGGCTGGCCTCGGGGGGCGGGGGGGTCCTCAGTGAAGGCCCCGCCCTCCCTCCAGGCTCTGACCCAGCTGCAGCTCTTCCATCGCCGCCCTTCTGGACTCGGCTTCAGCTGTCTCCCTCCCCTCCCCCACTCCCACTCAGCTTGCAGGCCGCTTCCCTGCCTTGAAAGCATGGCTCTGGCCCTGAGGGCCACAGACCTACTGGGCTTCAAGCTCAAGGCTCTGCCTGGGCCTGCTGCTTCGGCCAGGGGCTCATTTTTTCCTGGAAAGACAAAGCCATGGCCTCACCCCACGCCTGCACTTTGCCACGGCAGGCAGCCCAGATGTAGGAAAGGCTCTGTGGAGTCAGAAGTGCCGAGACAGGCAGATGGCACCAGAGGGTTTGGGGGCCAGGGCGCAAGTGGGCTAGCCCCTCCTCCCGGGAGTCGGGGAGGCCCGGCCTTCCTAGTGCCCAGGCCACGGCTCCGGGGAGAAACCCGCCATGGAGGGCACGCGGGAGGCCCTCTGCCTGAGGTGGCAGGTGTCACGCCAGGGCCACTGCAAGCCTGGCTCGGCTTGCCTGCTTTCTCCAAAGGAGGCTGGCCGACCAGCCGAACCTGGCACCTGGGCCAGGCACCTTCCAAGGGGACGAGTTCCAGAGGATAGAGCCCTGGGGGCGGCTGCCATGTCTCCTGGGGCGTGTGCTGGGCCCCCGTCAGAGGAGGAAGCAGCCTGGTAAACGGTGTGCCAGGCCTGAGATCTGGAGGCCTCCCACAGCCGGGTCCCTGTCCTGCCCAGGCCCCCCGAGGGAGGACGATGGTCGGGCAGTGGCGAGCGGGGTGGGGCTGGCGCCGAGCCTGCCCTTGGATGCCCCGGGGAAGGGCGCCGGGGGATGGGCTGCCCCTGGCCGGGTCTGAGGGACCGACCCAGCTCGGGGCTGTCGGGGGCAGAGAGAGAACCCCCCTCCGCCCTTTCCCTTCAGGTTCTTAGGGCTGGCCAAATCCTTCCCAAGACAGCTTGTCTGGAGAAAATCAGACCCAGCTGAAGAACATGTGTCCATGGGGGAAACCCGGGAAACTGAGTCTCCCCACACAATAGCAGAGATTCTCATCTTGCATCCTCTCCTGAGCTAATGACAAAGGTGGATGTCCCGGGTGGGTGGGCCTGTGGAATGGGAGAGGGGGAGGAAGTCTATTGTCATGCAGAGGGACATGGAAAGACTTGTCTGAAGCTTATCCCCTGGACTGGGGTCAGGTCGGGAAGGGACGGCACAGAGGTGAGCAGGAACCAACCGGCCTCTCTGTGGTGGGGCTGGCCCCGGGGCAGGCGTGGGGGTGATGGCTGGAAGTGGGATGGCGCGTGAGTTGGCACCAGCCAGCGGTGGAGGCAGAGACTCAGAGGTCAGGGATCTCTCTCTCTGTCTCTGTCTCTGTCTCTCTCCCTCAGGGAGCTGAGGAGAGTAAGGTGTGGCGCCCCCTGCCCACCTCGCCTACCTCTCCATGGGCCCTTCTTTCTCTGGCCGCTCCGGGAGCCCTGCGGGCTTGGGTTCAAGCCCCCACACACCACACAGGCCAAGGGCGCATGCGCGACCGCCGGGGCCTAGGGCTGGCCTCGGGGGGCGGGGGGGTCCTCAGTGAAGGCCCCGCCCTCCCTCCAGGCTCTGACCCAGCTGCAGCTCTTCCATCGCCGCCCTTCTGGACTCGGCTTCAGCTGTCTCCCTCCCCTCCCCCACTCCCACTCAGCTTGCAGGCCGCTTCCCTGCCTTGAAAGCATGGCTCTGGCCCTGAGGGCCACAGACCTACTGGGCTTCAAGCTCAAGGCTCTGCCTGGGCCTGCTGCTTCGGCCAGGGGCTCATTTTTTCCTGGAAAGACAAAGCCATGGCCTCACCCCACGCCTGCACTTTGCCACGGCAGGCAGCCCAGATGTAGGAAAGGCTCTGTGGAGTCAGAAGTGCCGAGACAGGCAGATGGCACCAGAGGGTTTGGGGGCCAGGGCGCAAGTGGGCTAGCCCCTCCTCCCGGGAGTCGGGGAGGCCCGGCCTTCCTAGTGCCCAGGCCACGGCTCCGGGGAGAAACCCGCCATGGAGGGCACGCGGGAGGCCCTCTGCCTGAGGTGGCAGGTGTCACGCCAGGGCCACTGCAAGCCTGGCTCGGCTTGCCTGCTTTCTCCAAAGGAGGCTGGCCGACCAGCCGAACCTGGCACCTGGGCCAGGCACCTTCCAAGGGGACGAGTTCCAGAGGATAGAGCCCTGGGGGCGGCTGCCATGTCTCCTGGGGCGTGTGCTGGGCCCCCGTCAGAGGAGGAAGCAGCCTGGTAAACGGTGTGCCAGGCCTGAGATCTGGAGGCCTCCCACAGCCGGGTCCCTGTCCTGCCCAGGCCCCCCGAGGGAGGACGATGGTCGGGCAGTGGCGAGCGGGGTGGGGCTGGCGCCGAGCCTGCCCTTGGATGCCCCGGGGAAGGGCGCCGGGGGATGGGCTGCCCCTGGCCGGGTCTGAGGGACCGACCCAGCTCGGGGCTGTCGGGGGCAGAGAGAGAACCCCCCTCCGCCCTTTCCCTTCAGGTTCTTAGGGCTGGCCAAATCCTTCCCAAGACAGCTTGTCTGGAGAAAATCAGACCCAGCTGAAGAACATGTGTCCATGGGGGAAACCCGGGAAACTGAGTCTCCCCACACAATAGCAGAGATTCTCATCTTGCATCCTCTCCTGAGCTAATGACAAAGGTGGATGTCCCAGGTGGGCCTGTGGAATGGGAGAGGGGAGGAAGTCTATTGTCATGCAGAGGGACATGGAAAGACTTGTCTGAAGCTTATCCCCTGCACTGGGGTCAGGTCGGGAAGGGACGGCACAGAGCTGAGCAGGAACCAACCGGCCTCTCTGTGGTGGGGCTGGCCCCGGGGCAGGCGTGGGGGTGATGGCTGGAAGTGGGATGGCGCGTGAGTTGGCACCAGCCAGCGGTGGAGGCAGAGACTCAGAGGTCAGGGATCTCTCTCTCTGTCTCTGTCTCTCTCTCTCTCCCTCAGGGATCTGAGGAGAGTAAGGTGGCGCCCCCTGCCCACCTCGCCTACCTCTCCATGGGCCCTTCTTTCTCTGGCCGCTCCGGGAGCCCTGCGGGCTTGGGTTCAACCCCCCACACACCGCACAGGCCAAGGGCGCATGCGCGACCGCCGGGGCCTAGGGCTGGCCTCGGGGGGCGGGGGGGTCCTCAGTGAAGTCCCCGCCCTCCCTCCAGGCTCTGACCCAGCTGCAGCTCTTCCATCGCCGCCCTTCTGGACTCGGCTTCAGCTGTCTCCCTCCCCTCCCCCACTCCCACTCAGCTTGCAGGCCGCTTCCCTGCCTTGAAAGCATGGCTCTGGCCCTGAGGGCCACAGACCTACTGGGCTTCAAGCTCAAGGCTCTGCCTGGGCCTGCTGCTTCGGCCAGGGGCTCATTTTTTCCTGGAAAGACAAAGCCATGGCCTCACCCCACGCCTGCACTTTGCCACGGCAGGCAGCCCAGATGTAGGAAAGGCTCTGTGGAGTCAGAAGTGCCGAGACAGGCAGATGGCACCAGAGGGTTTGGGGGCCAGGGCGCAACTGGGCTAGCCCCTCCTCCCGGGAGTCGGGGAGGCCCGGCCTTCCTAGTGCCCAGGCCACGGCTCCGGGGAGAAACCCGCCATGGAGGGCACGCGGGAGGCCCTCTGCCTGAGGTGGCAGGTGTCACGCCAGGGCCACTGCAAGCCTGGCTCGGCTTGCCTGCTTTCTCCAAAGGAGGCTGGCCGACCAGCCGAACCTGGCACCTGGGCCAGGCCCCTTCCAAGGGGACGAGTTCCAGAGGATAGAGCCCTGGGGGCGGCTGCCATGTCTCCTGGGGCGTGTGCTGGGCCCCCGTCAGAGGAGGAAGCAGCCTGGTAAACGGTGTGCCAGGCCTGAGATCTGGAGGCCTCCCACACCCGGGTCCCTGTCCTGCCCAGGCCCCCCGAGGGAGGACGATGGTCGGGCAGTGGCGAGCGGGGTGGGGCTGGCGCCGAGCCTGCCCTTGGATGCCCCGGGGAAGGGCGCCGGGGGATGGGCTGCCCCTGGCCGGGTCTGAGGGACCGACCCAGCTCGGGGCTGTCGGGGGCAGAGAGAGAACCCCCCTCCGCCCTTTCCCTTCAGGTTCTTAGGGCTGGCCAAATCCTTCCCAAGACAGCTTGTCTGGAGAAAATCAGACCCAGCTGAAGAACATGTGTCCATGGGGGAAACCCGGGAAACTGAGTCTCCCCACACAATAGCAGAGATTCTCATCTTGCATCCTCTCCTGAGCTAATGACAATGGTGGATGTCCCAGGTGGGCCTGTGGAATGGGAGAGGGGAGGAAGTCTATTGTCATGCAGAGGGACATGGAAAGACTTGTCTGAAGCTTATCCCCTGCACTGAGGTCAGGTCGGGAAGGGACAGCACAGAGCTGAGCAGGAACCAACCGGCCTCTCTGTGGTGGGGCTGGCCCCGGGGCAGGCGTGGGGGTGATGGCTGGAAGTGGGATGGCGCGTGAGTTGGCACCAGCCAGCGGTGGAGGCAGAGACTCAGAGGTCAGGGATCTCTCTCTCTGTCTCTGTCTCTCTCTCTCTCCCTCAGGGATCTGAGGAGAGTAAGGTGGCGCCCCCTGCCCACCTCGCCTACCTCTCCATGGGCCCTTCTTTCTCTGGCCGCTCCGGGAGCCCTGCGGGCTTGGGTTCAAGCCCCCACACACCACACAGGCCAAGGGCGCATGCGCGACCGCCGGGGCCTAGGGCTGGCCTCGGGGGGCGGGGGGTCCTCAGTGAAGGCCCCGCCCTCCCTCCAGGCTCTGACCCAGCTGCAGCTCTTCCATCGCCGCCCTTCTGGACTCGGCTTCAGCTGTCTCCCTCCCCTCCCCCACTCCCACTCAGCTTGCAGGCCGCTTCCCTGCCTTGAAAGCATTGCTCTGGCCCTGAGGGCCACAGACCTACTGGGCTTCAAGCTCAAGGCTCTGCCTGGGCCTGCTGCTTCGGCCAGGGGCTCATTTTTTCCTGGAAAGACAAAGCCATGGCCTCACCCCACGCCTGCACTTTGCCACGGCAGGCAGCCCAGATGTAGGAAAGGCTCTGTGGAGTCAGAAGTGCCGAGACAGGCAGATGGCACCAGAGGGTTTGGGGGCCAGGGCGCAAGTGGGCTAGCCCCTCCTCCCGGGAGTCGGGGAGGCCCGGCCTTCCTAGTGCCCAGGCCACGGCTCCGGGGAGAAACCCGCCATGGAGGGCACGCGGGAGGCCCTCTGCCTGAGGTGGCAGGTGTCACGCCAGGGCCACTGCAAGCCTGGCTCGGCTTGCCTGCTTTCTCCAAAGGAGGCTGGCCGACCAGCCGAACCTGGCACCTGGGCCAGGCCCCTTCCAAGGGGACGAGTTCCAGAGGATAGATCCCTGGGGGCGGCTGGCAAGTCTCCTGGGGCGTGTGCTGGGCCCCCGTCAGAGGAGGAAGCAGCCTGGTAAACGGTGTGCCAGGCCTGAGATCTGGAGGCCTCCCACAGCCGGGTCCCTGTCCTGCCCAGGCCCCCCGAGGGAGGACGATGGTCGGGCAGTGGCGAGCGGGGTGGGGCTGGCGCCGAGCCTGCCCTTGGATGCCCCGGGGAAGGGCGCCGGGGGATGGGCTGCCCCTGGCCGGGTCTGAGGGACCGACCCAGCTCGGGGCTGTCGGGGGCAGAGAGAGAACCCCCCTCCGCCCTTTCCCTTCAGGTTCTTAGGGCTGGCCAAATCCTTCCCAAGACAGCTTGTCTGGAGAAAATCAGACCCAGCTGAAGAACATGTGTCCATGGGGGAAACCCGGGAAACTGAGTCTCCCCACACAATAGCAGAGATTCTCATCTTGCATCCTCTCCTGAGCTAATGACAAAGGTGGATGTCCCGGGTGGGTGGGCCTGTGGAATGGGAGAGGGGAGGAAGTCTATTGTCATGCAGAGGGACATGGAAAGACTTGTCTGAAGCTTATCCCCTGGACTGGGGTCAGGTCGGGAAGGGACGGCACAGAGGTGAGCAGGAACCAACCGGCCTCTCTGTGGTGGGGCTGGCCCCGGGGCAGGCGTGGGGGTGATGGCTGGAAGTGGGATGGCGCGTGAGTTGGCACCAGCCAGCGGTGGAGGCAGAGACTCAGAGGTCAGGGATCTCTCTCTCTGTCTCTGTCTCTGTCTCTCTCCCTCAGGGAGCTGAGGAGAGTAAGGTGGCGCCCCCTGCCCACCTCGCCTACCTCTCCATGGGCCCTTCTTTCTCTGGCCGCTCCGGGAGCCCTGCGGGCTTGGGTTCAAGCCCCCACACACCACACAGGCCAAGGGCGCATGCGCGACCGCCGGGGCCTAGGGCTGGCCTCGGGGGGCGGGGGGGTCCTCAGTGAAGGCCCCGCCCTCCCTCCAGGCTCTGACCCAGCTGCAGCTCTTCCATCGCCGCCCTTCTGGACTGGGCTTCAGCTGTCTCCCTCCCCTCCCCCACTCCCACTCAGCTTGCAGGCCGCTTCCCTGCCTTGAAAGCATGGCTCTGGCCCTGAGGGCCACAGACCTACTGGGCTTCAAGCTCAAGGCTCTGCCTGGGCCTGCTGCTTCGGCCAGGGGCTCATTTTTTCCTGGAAAGACAAAGCCATGGCCTCACCCCACGCCTGCACTTTGCCACGGCAGGCAGCCCAGATGTAGGAAAGGCTCTGTGGAGTCAGAAGTGCCGAGACAGGCAGATGGCACCAGAGGGTTTGGGGGCCAGGGCGCAAGTGGGCTAGCCCCTCCTCCCGGGAGTCGGGGAGGCCCGGCCTTCCTAGTGCCCAGGCCACGGCTCCGGGGGAGAAACCCGCCATGGAGGGCACGCGGGAGGCCCTCTGCCTGAGGTGGCAGGTGTCACGCCAGGGCCACTGCAAGCCTGGCTCGGCTTGCCTGCTTTCTCCAAAGGAGGCTGGCCGACCAGCCGAACCTGGCACCTGGGCCAGGCCCCTTCCAAGGGGACGAGTTCCAGAGGCTAGAGCCCTGGGGGCGGCTGCCAAGTCTCCTGGGGCGTGTGCTGGGCCCCCGTCAGAGGAGGAAGCAGCCTGGTAAACGGGTGTGCCAGGCCTGAGATCTGGAGGCCTCCCACAGCCGGGTCCCTGTCCTGCCCAGGCCCCCCCGAGGGAGGACGATGGTCGGGCAGTGGCGAGCGGGGTGGGGCTGGCGCCGAGCCTGCCCTTGGATGCCCCGGGGAAGGGCGCCGGGGGATGGGCTGCCCCTGGCCGGGTCTGAGGGACCGACCCAGCTCGGGGCTGTCGGGGGCAGAGAGAGAACCCCCCCTCCGCCCTTTCCCTTCAGGTTCTTAGGGCTGGCCAAATCCTTCCCAAGACAGCTTGTCTGGAGAAAATCAGACCCAGCTGAAGAACATGTGTCCATGGGGGAAACCCGGGAAACTGAGTCTCCCCACACAATAGCAGAGATTCTCATCTTGCATCCTCTCCTGAGCTAATGCCAAAGGTGGATGTCCCGGGTGGGTGGGCCTGTGGAATGGGAGAGGGGAGGAAGTCTATTGTCATGCAGAGGGACATGGAAAGACTTGTCTGAAGCTTATCCCCTGCACTGGGGTCAGGTCGGGAAGGGACGGCACAGAGCTGAGCAGGAACCAACCGGCCTCTCTGTGGTGGGGCTGGCCCCGGGGCAGGCGTGGGGGTGATGGCTGGAAGTGGGATGGCGCGTGAGTTGGCACCAGCCAGCGGTGGAGGCAGAGACTCAGAGGTCAGGGATCTCTCTCTCTGTCTCTGTCTCTCTCTCTCTCCCTCAGGGATCTGAGGAGAGTAAGGTGGCGCCCCCTGCCCACCTCGCCTACCTCTCCATGGGCCCTTCTTTCTCTGGCCGCTCCGGGAGCCCTGCGGGCTTGGGTTCAAGCCCCCACACACCACACAGG
The DNA here is from genome assembly GCF_020826845.1 of Diceros bicornis minor. Lineage (NCBI taxonomy): Eukaryota > Metazoa > Chordata > Mammalia > Perissodactyla > Rhinocerotidae > Diceros > Diceros bicornis. The sequence goes on along the minus strand of NW_026691371.1, from coordinate 121,044 downwards.
CCAAGGGCGCATGCGCGACCGCCGGGGCCTAGGGCTGGCCTCGGGGGGCGGGGGGGTCCTCAGTGAAGGCCCCGCCCTCCCTCCAGGCTCTGACCCAGCTGCAGCTCTTCCATCGCCGCCCTTCTGGACTCGGCTTCAGCTGTCTCCCTCCCCTCCCCCACTCCCACTCAGCTTGCAGGCCGCTTCCCTGCCTTGAAAGCATTGCTCTGGCCCTGAGGGCCACAGACCTACTGGGCTTCAAGCTCAAGGCTCTGCCTGGGCCTGCTGCTTCGGCCAGGGGCTCATTTTTTCCTGGAAAGACAAAGCCATGGCCTCACCCCACGCCTGCACTTTGCCACGGCAGGCAGCCCAGATGTAGGAAAGGCTCTGTGGAGTCAGAAGTGCCGAGACAGGCAGATGGCACCAGAGGGTTTGGGGGCCAGGGCGCAACTGGGCTAGCCCCTCCTCCCGGGAGTCGGGGAGGCCCGGCCTTCCTAGTGCCCAGGCCACGGCTCCGGGGAGAAACCCGCCATGGAGGGCACGCGGGAGGCCCTCTGCCTGAGGTGGCAGGTGTCACGCCAGGGCCACTGCAAGCCTGGCTCGGCTTGCCTGCTTTCTCCAAAGGAGGCTGGCCGACCAGCCGAACCTGGCACCTGGGCCAGGCCCCTTCCAAGGGGACGAGTTCCAGAGGCTAGAGCCCTGGGGGCGGCTGCCAAGTCTCCTGGGGCGTGTGCTGGGCCCCCGTCAGAGGAGGAAGCAGCCTGGTAAACGGTGTGCCAGGCCTGAGATCTGGAGGCCTCCCACAGCCGGGTCCCTGTCCTGCCCAGGCCCCCCGAGGGAGGACGATGGTCGGGCAGTGGCGAGCGGGGTGGGGCTGGCGCCGAGCCTGCCCTTGGATGCCCCGGGGAAGGGCGCCGGGGGATGGGCTGCCCCTGGCCGGGTCTGAGGGACCGACCCAGCTCGGGGCTGTCGGGGGCAGAGAGAGAACCCCCCTCCGCCCTTTCCCTTCAGGTTCTTAGGGCTGGCCAAATCCTTCCCAAGACAGCTTGTCTGGAGAAAATCAGACCCAGCTGAAGAACATGTGTCCATGGGGGAAACCCGGGAAACTGAGTCTCCCCACACAATAGCAGAGATTCTCATCTTGCATCCTCTCCTGAGCTAATGACAAAGGTGGATGTCCCGGGTGGGTGGGCCTGTGGAATGGGAGAGGGGAGGAAGTCTATTGTCATGCAGAGGGACATGGAAAGACTTGTCTGAAGCTTATCCCCTGGACTGGGGTCAGGTCGGGAAGGGACGGCACAGAGGTGAGCAGGAACCAACCGGCCTCTCTGTGGTGGGGCTGGCCCCGGGGCAGGCGTGGGGGTGATGGCTGGAAGTGGGATGGCGCGTGAGTTGGCACCAGCCAGCGGTGGAGGCAGAGACTCAGAGGTCAGGGATCTCTCTCTCTGTCTCTGTCTCTCTCTCTCTCCCTCAGGGAGCTGAGGAGAATAAGGTGGCGCCTCCTGCCCACCTCGCCTACCTCTCCATGGGCCCTTCTTTCTCTGGCCGCTCCGGGAGCCCTGCGGGCTTGGGTTCAAGCCCCCACACACCACACAGGCCAAGGGCGCATGCGCGACCGCCGGGGCCTAGGGCTGGCCTCGGGGGGCGGGGGGTCCTCAGTGAAGGCCCCGCCCTCCCTCCAGGCTCTGACCCAGCTGCAGCTCTTCCATCGCCGCCCTTCTGGACTCGGCTTCAGCTGTCTCCCTCCCCTCCCCCACTCCCACTCAGCTTGCAGGCCGCTTCCCTGCCTTGAAAGCATTGCTCTGGCCCTGAGGGCCACAGACCTACTGGGCTTCAAGCTCAAGGCTCTGCCTGGGCCTGCTGCTTCGGCCAGGGGCTCATTTTTTCCTGGAAAGACAAAGCCATGGCCTCACCCCACGCCTGCACTTTGCCACGGCAGGCAGCCCAGATGTAGGAAAGGCTCTGTGGAGTCAGAAGTGCCGAGACAGGCAGATGGCACCAGAGGGTTTGGGGGCCAGGGCGCAAGTGGGCTAGCCCCTCCTCCCGGGAGTCGGGGAGGCCCGGCCTTCCTAGTGCCCAGGCCACGGCTCCGGGGAGAAACCCGCCATGGAGGGCACGCGGGAGGCCCTCTGCCTGAGGTGGCAGGTGTCACGCCAGGGCCACTGCAAGCCTGGCTCGGCTTGCCTGCTTTCTCCAAAGGAGGCTGGCCGACCAGCCGAACCTGGCACCTGGGCCAGGCCCCTTCCAAGGGGACGAGTTCCAGAGGATAGAGCCCTGGGGGCGGCTGCCAAGTCTCCTGGGGCGTGTGCTGGGCCCCCGTCAGAGGAGGAAGCAGCCTGGTAAACGGTGTGCCAGGCCTGAGATCTGGAGGCCTCCCACACCCGGGTCCCTGTCCTGCCCAGGCCCCCCGAGGGAGGACGATGGTCGGGCAGTGGCGAGCGGGGTGGGGCTGGCGCCGAGCCTGCCCTTGGATGCCCCGGGGAAGGGCGCCGGGGGATGGGCTGCCCCTGGCCAGGTCTGAGGGACCGACCCAGCTCGGGGCTGTCGGGGGCAGAGAGAGAACCCCCCTCCGCCCTTTCCCTTCAGGTTCTTAGGGCTGGCCAAATCCTTCCCAAGACAGCTTGTCTGGAGAAAATCAGACCCAGCTGAAGAACATGTGTCCATGGGGGAAACCCGGGAAACTGAGTCTCCCCACACAATAGCAGAGATTCTCATCTTGCATCCTCTCCTGAGCTAATGACAAAGGTGGATGTCCCGGGTGGGTGGGCCTGTGGAATGGGAGAGGGGAGGAAGTCTATTGTCATGCAGAGGGACATGGAAAGACTTGTCTGAAGCTTATCCCCTGGACTGGGGTCAGGTCGGGAAGGGACGGCACAGAGGTGAGCAGGAACCAACCGGCCTCTCTGTGGTGGGGCTGGCCCCGGGGCAGGCGTGGGGGTGATGGCTGGAAGTGGGATGGCGCGTGAGTTGGCACCAGCCAGCGGTGGAGGCAGAGACTCAGAGGTCAGGGATCTCTCTCTCTGTCTCTGTCTCTCTCTCTCTCCCTCAGGGAGCTGAGGAGAGTAAGGTGGCGCCCCCTGCCCACCTCGCCTACCTCTCCATGGGCCCTTCTTTCTCTGGCCGCTCCGGGAGCCCTGCGGGCTTGGGTTCAAGCCCCCACACACCACACAGGCCAAGGGCGCATGCGCGACCGCCGGGGCCTAGGGCTGGCCTCGGGGGGCGGGGGGGTCCTCAGTGAAGGCCCCGCCCTCCCTCCAGGCTCTGACCCAGCTGCAGCTCTTCCATCGCCGCCCTTCTGGACTGGGCTTCAGCTGTCTCCCTCCCCTCCCCCACTCCCACTCAGCTTGCAGGCCGCTTCCCTGCCTTGAAAGCATTGCTCTGGCCCTGAGGGCCACAGACCTACTGGGCTTCAAGCTCAAGGCTCTGCCTGGGCCTGCTGCTTCGGCCAGGGGCTCATTTTTTCCTGGAAAGACAAAGCCATGGCCTCACCCCACGCCTGCACTTTGCCACGGCAGGCAGCCCAGATGTAGGAAAGGCTCTGTGGAGTCAGAAGTGCCGAGACAGGCAGATGGCACCAGAGGGTTTGGGGGCCAGGGCGCAAGTGGGCTAGCCCCTCCTCCCGGGAGTCGGGGAGGCCCGGCCTTCCTAGTGCCCAGGCCACGGCTCCGGGGAGAAACCCGCCATGGAGGGCACGCGGGAGGCCCTCTGCCTGAGGTGGCAGGTGTCACGCCAGGGCCACTGCAAGCCTGGCTCGGCTTGCCTGCTTTCTCCAAAGGAGGCTGGCCGACCAGCCGAACCTGGCACCTGGGCCAGGCCCCTTCCAAGGGGACGAGTTCCAGAGGATAGAGCCCTGGGGGCGGCTGCCAAGTCTCCTGGGGCGTGTGCTGGGCCCCCGTCAGAGGAGGAAGCAGCCTGGTAAACGGTGTGCCAGGCCTGAGATCTGGAGGCCTCCCACAGCCGGGTCCCTGTCCTGCCCAGGCCCCCCGAGGGAGGACGATGGTCGGGCAGTGGCGAGCGGGGTGGGGCTGGCGCCGAGCCTGCCCTTGGATGCCCCGGGGAAGGGCGCCGGGGGATGGGCTGCCCCTGGCCAGGTCTGAGGGACCGACCCAGCTCGGGGCTGTCGGGGGCAGAGAGAGAACCCCCCTCCGCCCTTTCCCTTCAGGTTCTTAGGGCTGGCCAAATCCTTCCCAAGACAGCTTGTCTGGAGAAAATCAGACCCAGCTGAAGAACATGTGTCCATGGGGGAAACCCGGGAAACTGAGTCTCCCCACACAATAGCAGAGATTCTCATCTTGCATCCTCTCCTGAGCTAATGACAAAGGTGGATGTCCCGGGTGGGCCTGTGGAATGGGAGAGGGGAGGAAGTCTATTGTCATGCAGAGGGACATGGAAAGACTTGTCTGAAGCTTATCCCCTGCACTGGGGTCAGGTCGGGAAGGGAGGGCACAGAGGTGAGCAGGAACCAACCGGCCTCTCTGTGGTGGGGCTGGCCCCGGGGCAGGCGTGGGGGTGATGGCTGGAAGTGGGATGGCGCGTGAGTTGGCACCAGCCAGCGGTGGAGGCAGAGACTCAGAGGTCAGGGATCTCTCTCTCTGTCTCTGTCTCTCTCTCTCTCCCTCAGGGAGCTGAGGAGAGTAAGGTGGCGCCCCCTGCCCACCTCGCCTACCTCTCCATGGGCCCTTCTTTCTCTGGCCGCTCCGGGAGCCCTGCGGGCTTGGGTTCAAGCCCCCACACACCACACAGGCCAAGGGCGCATGCGCGACCGCCGGGGCCTAGGGCTGGCCTCGGGGGGCGGGGGGTCCTCAGTGAAGTCCCCGCCCTCCCTCCAGGCTCTGACCCAGCTGCAGCTCTTCCATCGCCGCCCTTCTGGACTGGGCTTCAGCTGTCTCCCTCCCCTCCCCCACTCCCACTCAGCTTGCAGGCCGCTTCCCTGCCTTGAAAGCATTGCTCTGGCCCTGAGGGCCACAGACCTACTGGGCTTCAAGCTCAAGGCTCTGCCTGGGCCTGCTGCTTCGGCCAGGGGCTCATTTTTTCCTGGAAAGACAAAGCCATGGCCTCACCCCACGCCTGCACTTTGCCACGGCAGGCAGCCCAGATGTAGGAAAGGCTCTGTGGAGTCAGAAGTGCCGAGACAGGCAGATGGCACCAGAGGGTTTGGGGGCCAGGGCGCAAGTGGGCTAGCCCCTCCTCCCGGGAGTCGGGGAGGCCCGGCCTTCCTAGTGCCCAGGCCACGGCTCCGGGGAGAAACCCGCCATGGAGGGCACGCGGGAGGCCCTCTGCCTGAGGTGGCAGGTGTCACGCCAGGGCCACTGCAAGCCTGGCTCGGCTTGCCTGCTTTCTCCAAAGGAGGCTGGCCGACCAGCCGAACCTGGCACCTGGGCCAGGCCCCTTCCAAGGGGACGAGTTCCAGAGGATAGAGCCCTGGGGGCGGCTGCCAAGTCTCCTGGGGCGTGTGCTGGGCCCCCGTCAGAGGAGGAAGCAGCCTGGTAAACGGTGTGCCAGGCCTGAGATCTGGAGGCCTCCCACACCCGGGTCCCTGTCCTGCCCAGGCCCCCCGAGGGAGGACGATGGTCGGGCAGTGGCGAGCGGGGTGGGGCTGGCGCCGAGCCTGCCCTTGGATGCCCCGGGGAAGGGCGCCGGGGGATGGGCTGCCCCTGGCCAGGTCTGAGGGACCGACCCAGCTCGGGGCTGTCGGGGGCAGAGAGAGAACCCCCCTCCGCCCTTTCCCTTCAGGTTCTTAGGGCTGGCCAAATCCTTCCCAAGACAGCTTGTCTGGAGAAAATCAGACCCAGCTGAAGAACATGTGTCCATGGGGGAAACCCGGGAAACTGAGTCTCCCCACACAATAGCAGAGATTCTCATCTTGCATCCTCTCCTGAGCTAATGACAAAGGTGGATGTCCCGGGTGGGTGGGCCTGTGGAATGGGAGAGGGGAGGAAGTCTATTGTCATGCAGAGGGACATGGAAAGACTTGTCTGAAGCTTATCCCCTGGACTGGGGTCAGGTCGGGAAGGGACGGCACAGAGCTGAGCAGGAACCAACCGGCCTCTCTGTGGTGGGGCTGGCCCCGGGGCAGGCGTGGGGGTGATGGCTGGAAGTGGGATGGCGCGTGAGTTGGCACCAGCCAGCGGTGGAGGCAGAGACTCAGAGGTCAGGGATCTCTCTCTCTGTCTCTGTCTCTCTCTCTCTCCCTCAGGGAGCTGAGGAGAGTAAGGTGGCGCCCCCTGCCCACCTCGCCTACCTCTCCATGGGCCCTTCTTTCTCTGGCCGCTCCGGGAGCCCTGCGGGCTTGGGTTCAAGCCCCCACACACCACACAGGCCAAGGGCGCATGCGCGACCGCCGGGGCCTAGGGCTGGCCTCGGGGGGCGGGGGGTCCTCAGTGAAGGCCCCGCCCTCCCTCCAGGCTCTGACCCAGCTGCAGCTCTTCCATCGCCGCCCTTCTGGACTCGGCTTCAGCTGTCTCCCTCCCCTCCCCCACTCCCACTCAGCTTGCAGGCCGCTTCCCTGCCTTGAAAGCATTGCTCTGGCCCTGAGGGCCACAGACCTACTGGGCTTCAAGCTCAAGGCTCTGCCTGGGCCTGCTGCTTCGGCCAGGGGCTCATTTTTTCCTGGAAAGACAAAGCCATGGCCTCACCCCACGCCTGCACTTTGCCACGGCAGGCAGCCCAGATGTAGGAAAGGCTCTGTGGAGTCAGAAGTGCCGAGACAGGCAGATGGCACCAGAGGGTTTGGGGGCCAGGGCGCAAGTGGGCTAGCCCCTCCTCCCGGGAGTCGGGGAGGCCCGGCCTTCCTAGTGCCCAGGCCACGGCTCCGGGGAGAAACCCGCCATGGAGGGCACGCGGGAGGCCCTCTGCCTGAGGTGGCAGGTGTCACGCCAGGGCCACTGCAAGCCTGGCTCGGCTTGCCTGCTTTCTCCAAAGGAGGCTGGCCGACCAGCCGAACCTGGCACCTGGGCCAGGCCCCTTCCAAGGGGACGAGTTCCAGAGGATAGAGCCCTGGGGGCGGCTGCCAAGTCTCCTGGGGCGTGTGCTGGGCCCCCGTCAGAGGAGGAAGCAGCCTGGTAAACGGTGTGCCAGGCCTGAGATCTGGAGGCCTCCCACAGCCGGGTCCCTGTCCTGCCCAGGCCCCCCGAGGGAGGACGATGGTCGGGCAGTGGCGAGCGGGGTGGGGCTGGCGCCGAGCCTGCCCTTGGATGCCCCGGGGAAGGGCGCCGGGGGATGGGCTGCCCCTGGCCGGGTCTGAGGGACCGACCCAGCTCGGGGCTGTCGGGGGCAGAGAGAGAACCCCCCTCCGCCCTTTCCCTTCAGGTTCTTAGGGCTGGCCAAATCCTTCCCAAGACAGCTTGTCTGGAGAAAATCAGACCCAGCTGAAGAACATGTGTCCATGGGGGAAACCCGGGAAACTGAGTCTCCCCACACAATAGCAGAGATTCTCATCTTGCATCCTCTCCTGAGCTAATGACAAAGGTGGATGTCCCAGGTGGGCCTGTGGAATGGGAGAGGGGAGGAAGTCTATTGTCATGCAGAGGGACATGGAAAGACTTGTCTGAAGCTTATCCCCTGCACTGGGGTCAGGTCGGGAAGGGACGGCACAGAGCTGAGCAGGAACCAACCGGCCTCTCTGTGGTGGGGCTGGCCCCGGGGCAGGCGTGGGGGTGATGGCTGGAAGTGGGATGGCGCGTGAGTTGGCACCAGCCAGCGGTGGAGGCAGAGACTCAGAGGTCAGGGATCTCTCTCTCTGTCTCTGTCTCTCTCTCTCTCCCTCAGGGAGCTGAGGAGAGTAAGGTGGCGCCCCCTGCCCACCTCGCCTACCTCTCCATGGGCCCTTCTTTCTCTGGCCGCTCCGGGAGCCCTGCGGGCTTGGGTTCAAGCCCCCACACACCACACAGGCCAAGGGCGCATGCGCGACCGCCGGGGCCTAGGGCTGGCCTCGGGGGGCGGGGGGGTCCTCAGTGAAGGCCCCGCCCTCCCTCCAGGCTCTGACCCAGCTGCAGCTCTTCCATCGCCGCCCTTCTGGACTCGGCTTCAGCTGTCTCCCTCCCCTCCCCCACTCCCACTCAGCTTGCAGGCCGCTTCCCTGCCTTGAAAGCATTGCTCTGGCCCTGAGGGCCACAGACCTACTGGGCTTCAAGCTCAAGGCTCTGCCTGGGCCTGCTGCTTCGGCCAGGGGCTCATTTTTTCCTGGAAAGACAAAGCCATGGCCTCACCCCACGCCTGCACTTTGCCACGGCAGGCAGCCCAGATGTAGGAAAGGCTCTGTGGAGTCAGAAGTGCCGAGACAGGCAGATGGCACCAGAGGGTTTGGGGGCCAGGGCGCAAGTGGGCTAGCCCCTCCTCCCGGGAGTCGGGGAGGCCCGGCCTTCCTAGTGCCCAGGCCACGGCTCCGGGGAGAAACCCGCCATGGAGGGCACGCGGGAGGCCCTCTGCCTGAGGTGGCAGGTGTCACGCCAGGGCCACTGCAAGCCTGGCTCGGCTTGCCTGCTTTCTCCAAAGGAGGCTGGCCGACCAGCCGAACCTGGCACCTGGGCCAGGCCCCTTCCAAGGGGACGAGTTCCAGAGGATAGAGCCCTGGGGGCGGCTGCCAAGTCTCCTGGGGCGTGTGCTGGGCCCCCGTCAGAGGAGGAAGCAGCCTGGTAAACGGTGTGCCAGGCCTGAGATCTGGAGGCCTCCCACAGCCGGGTCCCTGTCCTGCCCAGGCCCCCCGAGGGAGGACGATGGTCGGGCAGTGGCGAGCGGGGTGGGGCTGGCGCCGAGCCTGCCCTTGGATGCCCCGGGGAAGGGCGCCGGGGGATGGGCTGCCCCTGGCCGGGTCTGAGGGACCGACCCAGCTCGGGGCTGTCGGGGGCAGAGAGAGAACCCCCCTCCGCCCTTTCCCTTCAGGTTCTTAGGGCTGGCCAAATCCTTCCCAAGACAGCTTGTCTGGAGAAAATCAGACCCAGCTGAAGAACATGTGTCCATGGGGGAAACCCGGGAAACTGAGTCTCCCCACACAATAGCAGAGATTCTCATCTTGCATCCTCTCCTGAGCTAATGACAAAGGTGGATGTCCCAGGTGGGCCTGTGGAATGGGAGAGGGGAGGAAGTCTATTGTCATGCAGAGGGACATGGAAAGACTTGTCTGAAGCTTATCCCCTGCACTGGGGTCAGGTCGGGAAGGGACGGCACAGAGCTGAGCAGGAACCAACCGGCCTCTCTGTGGTGGGGCTGGCCCCGGGGCAGGCGTGGGGGTGATGGCTGGAAGTGGGATGGCGCGTGAGTTGGCACCAGCCAGCGGTGGAGGCAGAGACTCAGAGGTCAGGGATCTCTCTCTCTGTCTCTGTCTCTCTCTCTCTCCCTCAGGGAGCTGAGGAGAGTAAGGTGGCGCCCCCTGCCCACCTCGCCTACCTCTCCATGGGCCCTTCTTTCTCTGGCCGCTCCGGGAGCCCTGCGGGCTTGGGTTCAAGACCCCACACACCACACAGGCCAAGGGCGCATGCGCGACCGCCGGGGCCTAGGGCTGGCCTCGGGGGGCGGGGGGGTCCTCAGTGAAGGCCCCGCCCTCCCTCCAGGCTCTGACCCAGCTGCAGCTCTTCCATCGCCGCCCTTCTGGACTCGGCTTCAGCTGTCTCCCTCCCCTCCCCCACTCCCACTCAGCTTGCAGGCCGCTTCCCTGCCTTGAAAGCATTGCTCTGGCCCTGAGGGCCACAGACCTACTGGGCTTCAAGCTCAAGGCTCTGCCTGGGCCTGCTGCTTCGGCCAGGGGCTCATTTTTTCCTGGAAAGACAAAGCCATGGCCTCACCCCACGCCTGCACTTTGCCACGGCAGGCAGCCCAGATGTAGGAAAGGCTCTGTGGAGTCAGAAGTGCCGAGACAGGCAGATGGCACCAGAGGGTTTGGGGGCCAGGGCGCAAGTGGGCTAGCCCCTCCTCCCGGGAGTCGGGGAGGCCCGGCCTTCCTAGTGCCCAGGCCACGGCTCCGGGGAGAAACCCGCCATGGAGGGCACGCGGGAGGCCCTCTGCCTGAGGTGGCAGGTGTCACGCCAGGGCCACTGCAAGCCTGGCTCGGCTTGCCTGCTTTCTCCAAAGGAGGCTGGCCGACCAGCCGAACCTGGCACCTGGGCCAGGCCCCTTCCAAGGGGACGAGTTCCAGAGGATAGAGCCCTGGGGGCGGCTGCCAAGTCTCCTGGGGCGTGTGCTGGGCCCCCGTCAGAGGAGGAAGCAGCCTGGTAAACGGTGTGCCAGGCCTGAGATCTGGAGGCCTCCCACAGCCGGGTCCCTGTCCTGCCCAGGCCCCCCGAGGGAGGACGATGGTCGGGCAGTGGCGAGCGGGGTGGGGCTGGCGCCGAGCCTGCCCTTGGATGCCCCGGGGAAGGGCGCCGGGGGATGGGCTGCCCCTGGCCGGGTCTGAGGGACCGACCCAGCTCGGGGCTGTCGGGGGCAGAGAGAGAACCCCCCTCCGCCCTTTCCCTTCAGGTTCTTAGGGCTGGCCAAATCCTTCCCAAGACAGCTTGTCTGGAGAAAATCAGACCCAGCTGAAGAACATGTGTCCATGGGGGAAACCCGGGAAACTGAGTCTCCCCACACAATAGCAGAGATTCTCATCTTGCATCCTCTCCTGAGCTAATGACAAAGGTGGATGTCCCGGGTGGGTGGGCCTGTGTAATGGGAGAGGGGAGGAAGTCTATTGTCATGCAGAGGGACATGGAAAGACTTGTCTGAAGCTTATCCCCTGGACTGGGGTCAGGTCGGGAAGGGACGGCACAGAGCTGAGCAGGAACCAACCGGCCTCTCTGTGGTGGGGCTGGCCCCGGGGCAGGCGTGGGGGTGATGGCTGGAAGTGGGATGGCGCGTGAGTTGGCACCAGCCAGCGGTGGAGGCAGAGACTCAGAGGTCAGGGATCTCTCTCTCTGTCTCTGTCTCTCTCTCTCTCCCTCAGGGAGCTGAGGAGAGTAAGGTGGCGCCCCCTGCCCACCTCGCCTACCTCTCCATGGGCCCTTCTTTCTCTGGCCGCTCCGGGAGCCCTGCGGGCTTGGGTTCAAGCCCCCACACACCACACAGGCCAAGGGCGCATGCGCGACCGCCGGGGCCTAGGGCTGGCCTCGGGGGGCGGGGGGTCCTCAGTGAAGTCCCCGCCCTCCCTCCAGGCTCTGACCCAGCTGCAGCTCTTCCATCGCCGCCCTTCTGGACTGGGCTTCAGCTGTCTCCCTCCCCTCCCCCACTCCCACTCAGCTTGCAGGCCGCTTCCCTGCCTTGAAAGCATTGCTCTGGCCCTGAGGGCCACAGACCTACTGGGCTTCAAGCTCAAGGCTCTGCCTGGGCCTGCTGCTTCGGCCAGGGGCTCATTTTTTCCTGGAAAGACAAAGCCATGGCCTCACCCCACGCCTGCACTTTGCCACGGCAGGCAGCCCAGATGTAGGAAAGGCTCTGTGGAGTCAGAAGTGCCGAGACAGGCAGATGGCACCAGAGGGTTTGGGGGCCAGGGCGCAAGTGGGCTAGCCCCTCCTCCCGGGAGTCGGGGAGGCCCGGCCTTCCTAGTGCCCAGGCCACGGCTCCGGGGAGAAACCCGCCATGGAGGGCACGCGGGAGGCCCTCTGCCTGAGGTGGCAGGTGTCACGCCAGGGCCACTGCAAGCCTGGCTCGGCTTGCCTGCTTTCTCCAAAGGAGGCTGGCCGACCAGCCGAACCTGGCACCTGGGCCAGGCCCCTTCCAAGGGGACGAGTTCCAGAGGATAGAGCCCTGGGGGCGGCTGCCAAGTCTCCTGGGGCGTGTGCTGGGCCCCCGTCAGAGGAGGAAGCAGCCTGGTAAACGGTGTGCCAGGCCTGAGATCTGGAGGCCTCCCACACCCGGGTCCCTGTCCTGCCCAGGCCCCCCGAGGGAGGACGATGGTCGGGCAGTGGCGAGCGGGGTGGGGCTGGCGCCGAGCCTGCCCTTGGATGCCCCGGGGAAGGGCGCCGGGGGATGGGCTGCCCCTGGCCAGGTCTGAGGGACCGACCCAGCTCGGGGCTGTCGGGGGCAGAGAGAGAACCCCCCTCCGCCCTTTCCCTTCAGGTTCTTAGGGCTGGCCAAATCCTTCCCAAGACAGCTTGTCTGGAGAAAATCAGACCCAGCTGAAGAACATGTGTCCATGGGGGAAACCCGGGAAACTGAGTCTCCCCACACAATAGCAGAGATTCTCATCTTGCATCCTCTCCTGAGCTAATGACAAAGGTGGATGTCCCGGGTGGGTGGGCCTGTGGAATGGGAGAGGGGAGGAAGTCTATTGTCATGCAGAGGGACATGGAAAGACTTGTCTGAAGCTTATCCCCTGGACTGGGGTCAGGTCGGGAAGGGACGGCACAGAGCTGAGCAGGAACCAACCGGCCTCTCTGTGGTGGGGCTGGCCCCGGGGCAGGCGTGGGGGTGATGGCTGGAAGTGGGATGGCGCGTGAGTTGGCACCAGCCAGCGGTGGAGGCAGAGACTCAGAGGTCAGGGATCTCTCTCTCTGTCTCTGTCTCTCTCTCTCTCCCTCAGGGAGCTGAGGAGAGTAAGGTGGCGCCCCCTGCCCACCTCGCCTACCTCTCCATGGGCCCTTCTTTCTCTGGCCGCTCCGGGAGCCCTGCGGGCTTGGGTTCAAGCCCCCACACACCACACAGGCCAAGGGCGCATGCGCGACCGCCGGGGCCTAGGGCTGGCCTCGGGGGGCGGGGGGTCCTCAGTGAAGGCCCCGCCCTCCCTCCAGGCTCTGACCCAGCTGCAGCTCTTCCATCGCCGCCCTTCTGGACTCGGCTTCAGCTGTCTCCCTCCCCTCCCCCACTCCCACTCAGCTTGCAGGCCGCTTCCCTGCCTTGAAAGCATTGCTCTGGCCCTGAGGGCCACAGACCTACTGGGCTTCAAGCTCAAGGCTCTGCCTGGGCCTGCTGCTTCGGCCAGGGGCTCATTTTTTCCTGGAAAGACAAAGCCATGGCCTCACCCCACGCCTGCACTTTGCCACGGCAGGCAGCCCAGATGTAGGAAAGGCTCTGTGGAGTCAGAAGTGCCGAGACAGGCAGATGGCACCAGAGGGTTTGGGGGCCAGGGCGCAAGTGGGCTAGCCCCTCCTCCCGGGAGTCGGGGAGGCCCGGCCTTCCTAGTGCCCAGGCCACGGCTCCGGGGAGAAACCCGCCATGGAGGGCACGCGGGAGGCCCTCTGCCTGAGGTGGCAGGTGTCACGCCAGGGCCACTGCAAGCCTGGCTCGGCTTGCCTGCTTTCTCCAAAGGAGGCTGGCCGACCAGCCGAACCTGGCACCTGGGCCAGGCCCCTTCCAAGGGGACGAGTTCCAGAGGATAGAGCCCTGGGGGCGGCTGCCAAGTCTCCTGGGGCGTGTGCTGGGCCCCCGTCAGAGGAGGAAGCAGCCTGGTAAACGGTGTGCCAGGCCTGAGATCTGGAGGCCTCCCACAGCCGGGTCCCTGTCCTGCCCAGGCCCCCCGAGGGAGGACGATGGTCGGGCAGTGGCGAGCGGGGTGGGGCTGGCGCCGAGCCTGCCCTTGGATGCCCCGGGGAAGGGCGCCGGGGGATGGGCTGCCCCTGGCCGGGTCTGAGGGACCGACCCAGCTCGGGGCTGTCGGGGGCAGAGAGAGAACCCCCCTCCGCCCTTTCCCTTCAGGTTCTTAGGGCTGGCCAAATCCTTCCCAAGACAGCTTGTCTGGAGAAAATCAGACCCAGCTGAAGAACATGTGTCCATGGGGGAAACCCGGGAAACTGAGTCTCCCCACACAATAGCAGAGATTCTCATCTTGCATCCTCTCCTGAGCTAATGACAAAGGTGGATGTCCCAGGTGGGCCTGTGGAATGGGAGAGGGGAGGAAGTCTATTGTCATGCAGAGGGACATGGAAAGACTTGTCTGAAGCTTATCCCCTGCACTGGGGTCAGGTCGGGAAGGGACGGCACAGAGCTGAGCAGGAACCAACCGGCCTCTCTGTGGTGGGGCTGGCCCCGGGGCAGGCGTGGGGGTGATGGCTGGAAGTGGGATGGCGCGTGAGTTGGCACCAGCCAGCGGTGGAGGCAGAGACTCAGAGGTCAGGGATCTCTCTCTCTGTCTCTGTCTCTCTCTCTCTCCCTCAGGGATCTGAGGAGAGTAAGGTGGCGCCCCCTGCCCACCTCGCCTACCTCTCCATGGGCCCTTCTTTCTCTGGCCGCTCCGGGAGCCCTGCGGGCTTGGGTTCAAGCCCCCACACACCACACAGGCCAAGGGCGCATGCGCGACCGCCGGGGCCTAGGGCTGGCCTCGGGGGGCGGGGGGTCCTCAGTGAAGGCCCCGCCCTCCCTCCAGGCTCTGACCCAGCTGCAGCTCTTCCATCGCCGCCCTTCTGGACTCGGCTTCAGCTGTCTCCCTCCCCTCCCCCACTCCCACTCAGCTTGCAGGCCGCTTCCCTGCCTTGAAAGCATTGCTCTGGCCCTGAGGGCCACAGACCTACTGGGCTTCAAGCTCAAGGCTCTGCCTGGGCCTGCTGCTTCGGCCAGGGGCTCATTTTTTCCTGGAAAGACAAAGCCATGGCCTCACCCCACGCCTGCACTTTGCCACGGCAGGCAGCCCAGATGTAGGAAAGGCTCTGTGGAGTCAGAAGTGCCGAGACAGGCAGATGGCACCAGAGGGTTTGGGGGCCAGGGCGCAAGTGGGCTAGCCCCTCCTCCCGGGAGTCGGGGAGGCCCGGCCTTCCTAGTGCCCAGGCCACGGCTCCGGGGAGAAACCCGCCATGGAGGGCACGCGGGAGGCCCTCTGCCTGAGGTGGCAGGTGTCACGCCAGGGCCACTGCAAGCCTGGCTCGGCTTGCCTGCTTTCTCCAAAGGAGGCTGGCCGACCAGCCGAACCTGGCACCTGGGCCAGGCCCCTTCCAAGGGGACGAGTTCCAGAGGATAGAGCCCTGGGGGCGGCTGCCAAGTCTCCTGGGGCGTGTGCTGGGCCCCCGTCAGAGGAGGAAGCAGCCTGGTAAACGGTGTGCCAGGCCTGAGATCTGGAGGCCTCCCACAGCCGGGTCCCTGTCCTGCCCAGGCCCCCCGAGGGAGGACGATGGTCGGGCAGTGGCGAGCGGGGTGGGGCTGGCGCCGAGCCTGCCCTTGGATGCCCCGGGGAAGGGCGCCGGGGGATGGGCTGCCCCTGGCCGGGTCTGAGGGACCGACCCAGCTCGGGGCTGTCGGGGGCAGAGAGAGAACCCCCCTCCGCCCTTTCCCTTCAGGTTCTTAGGGCTGGCCAAATCCTTCCCAAGACAGCTTGTCTGGAGAAAATCAGACCCAGCTGAAGAACATGTGTCCATGGGGGAAACCCGGGAAACTGAGTCTCCCCACACAATAGCAGAGATTCTCATCTTGCATCCTCTCCTGAGCTAATGACAAAGGTGGATGTCCCAGGTGGGCCTGTGGAATGGGAGAGGGGAGGAAGTCTATTGTCATGCAGAGGGACATGGAAAGACTTGTCTGAAGCTTATCCCCTGCACTGGGGTCAGGTCGGGAAGGGACGGCACAGAGCTGAGCAGGAACCAACCGGCCTCTCTGTGGTGGGGCTGGCCCCGGGGCAGGCGTGGGGGTGATGGCTGGAAGTGGGATGGCGCGTGAGTTGGCACCAGCCAGCGGTGGAGGCAGAGACTCAGAGGTCAGGGATCTCTCTCTCTGTCTCTGTCTCTCTCTCTCTCCCTCAGGGAGCTGAGGAGAGTAAGGTGGCGCCCCCTGCCCACCTCGCCTACCT
This sequence comes from Diceros bicornis minor, assembly GCF_020826845.1. Lineage (NCBI taxonomy): Eukaryota > Metazoa > Chordata > Mammalia > Perissodactyla > Rhinocerotidae > Diceros > Diceros bicornis. Next base: position 105,386 of record NW_026691371.1, on the reverse strand, counting down.
CTCCATGGGCCCTTCTTTCTCTGGCCGCTCCGGGAGCCCTGCGGGCTTGGGTTCAAGCCCCCACACACCACACAGGCCAAGGGCGCATGCGCGACCGCCGGGGCCTAGGGCTGGCCTCGGGGGGCGGGGGGGTCCTCAGTGAAGGCCCCGCCCTCCCTCCAGGCTCTGACCCAGCTGCAGCTCTTCCATCGCCGCCCTTCTGGACTCGGCTTCAGCTGTCTCCCTCCCCTCCCCCACTCCCACTCAGCTTGCAGGCCGCTTCCCTGCCTTGAAAGCATTGCTCTGGCCCTGAGGGCCACAGACCTACTGGGCTTCAAGCTCAAGGCTCTGCCTGGGCCTGCTGCTTCGGCCAGGGGCTCATTTTTTCCTGGAAAGACAAAGCCATGGCCTCACCCCACGCCTGCACTTTGCCACGGCAGGCAGCCCAGATGTAGGAAAGGCTCTGTGGAGTCAGAAGTGCCGAGACAGGCAGATGGCACCAGAGGGTTTGGGGGCCAGGGCGCAAGTGGGCTAGCCCCTCCTCCCGGGAGTCGGGGAGGCCCGGCCTTCCTAGTGCCCAGGCCACGGCTCCGGGGAGAAACCCGCCATGGAGGGCACGCGGGAGGCCCTCTGCCTGAGGTGGCAGGTGTCACGCCAGGGCCACTGCAAGCCTGGCTCGGCTTGCCTGCTTTCTCCAAAGGAGGCTGGCCGACCAGCCGAACCTGGCACCTGGGCCAGGCCCCTTCCAAGGGGACGAGTTCCAGAGGATAGAGCCCTGGGGGCGGCTGCCAAGTCTCCTGGGGCGTGTGCTGGGCCCCCGTCAGAGGAGGAAGCAGCCTGGTAAACGGTGTGCCAGGCCTGAGATCTGGAGGCCTCCCACAGCCGGGTCCCTGTCCTGCCCAGGCCCCCCGAGGGAGGACGATGGTCGGGCAGTGGCGAGCGGGGTGGGGCTGGCGCCGAGCCTGCCCTTGGATGCCCCGGGGAAGGGCGCCGGGGGATGGGCTGCCCCTGGCCGGGTCTGAGGGACCGACCCAGCTCGGGGCTGTCGGGGGCAGAGAGAGAACCCCCCTCCGCCCTTTCCCTTCAGGTTCTTAGGGCTGGCCAAATCCTTCCCAAGACAGCTTGTCTGGAGAAAATCAGACCCAGCTGAAGAACATGTGTCCATGGGGGAAACCCGGGAAACTGAGTCTCCCCACACAATAGCAGAGATTCTCATCTTGCATCCTCTCCTGAGCTAATGACAAAGGTGGATGTCCCAGGTGGGCCTGTGGAATGGGAGAGGGGAGGAAGTCTATTGTCATGCAGAGGGACATGGAAAGACTTGTCTGAAGCTTATCCCCTGCACTGGGGTCAGGTCGGGAAGGGACGGCACAGAGCTGAGCAGGAACCAACCGGCCTCTCTGTGGTGGGGCTGGCCCCGGGGCAGGCGTGGGGGTGATGGCTGGAAGTGGGATGGCGCGTGAGTTGGCACCAGCCAGCGGTGGAGGCAGAGACTCAGAGGTCAGGGATCTCTCTCTCTGTCTCTGTCTCTCTCTCTCTCCCTCAGGGAGCTGAGGAGAGTAAGGTGGCGCCCCCTGCCCACCTCGCCTACCTCTCCATGGGCCCTTCTTTCTCTGGCCGCTCCGGGAGCCCTGCGGGCTTGGGTTCAAGCCCCCACACACCACACAGGCCAAGGGCGCATGCGCGACCGCCGGGGCCTAGGGCTGGCCTCGGGGGGCGGGGGGGTCCTCAGTGAAGGCCCCGCCCTCCCTCCAGGCTCTGACCCAGCTGCAGCTCTTCCATCGCCGCCCTTCTGGACTCGGCTTCAGCTGTCTCCCTCCCCTCCCCCACTCCCACTCAGCTTGCAGGCCGCTTCCCTGCCTTGAAAGCATTGCTCTGGCCCTGAGGGCCACAGACCTACTGGGCTTCAAGCTCAAGGCTCTGCCTGGGCCTGCTGCTTCGGCCAGGGGCTCATTTTTTCCTGGAAAGACAAAGCCATGGCCTCACCCCACGCCTGCACTTTGCCACGGCAGGCAGCCCAGATGTAGGAAAGGCTCTGTGGAGTCAGAAGTGCCGAGACAGGCAGATGGCACCAGAGGGTTTGGGGGCCAGGGCGCAAGTGGGCTAGCCCCTCCTCCCGGGAGTCGGGGAGGCCCGGCCTTCCTAGTGCCCAGGCCACGGCTCCGGGGAGAAACCCGCCATGGAGGGCACGCGGGAGGCCCTCTGCCTGAGGTGGCAGGTGTCACGCCAGGGCCACTGCAAGCCTGGCTCGGCTTGCCTGCTTTCTCCAAAGGAGGCTGGCCGACCAGCCGAACCTGGCACCTGGGCCAGGCCCCTTCCAAGGGGACGAGTTCCAGAGGATAGAGCCCTGGGGGCGGCTGCCAAGTCTCCTGGGGCGTGTGCTGGGCCCCCGTCAGAGGAGGAAGCAGCCTGGTAAACGGTGTGCCAGGCCTGAGATCTGGAGGCCTCCCACAGCCGGGTCCCTGTCCTGCCCAGGCCCCCCGAGGGAGGACGATGGTCGGGCAGTGGCGAGCGGGGTGGGGCTGGCGCCGAGCCTGCCCTTGGATGCCCCGGGGAAGGGCGCCGGGGGATGGGCTGCCCCTGGCCGGGTCTGAGGGACCGACCCAGCTCGGGGCTGTCGGGGGCAGAGAGAGAACCCCCCTCCGCCCTTTCCCTTCAGGTTCTTAGGGCTGGCCAAATCCTTCCCAAGACAGCTTGTCTGGAGAAAATCAGACCCAGCTGAAGAACATGTGTCCATGGGGGAAACCCGGGAAACTGAGTCTCCCCACACAATAGCAGAGATTCTCATCTTGCATCCTCTCCTGAGCTAATGACAAAGGTGGATGTCCCGGGTGGGTGGGCCTGTGTAATGGGAGAGGGGAGGAAGTCTATTGTCATGCAGAGGGACATGGAAAGACTTGTCTGAAGCTTATCCCCTGGACTGGGGTCAGGTCGGGAAGGGACGGCACAGAGCTGAGCAGGAACCAACCGGCCTCTCTGTGGTGGGGCTGGCCCCGGGGCAGGCGTGGGGGTGATGGCTGGAAGTGGGATGGCGCGTGAGTTGGCACCAGCCAGCGGTGGAGGCAGAGACTCAGAGGTCAGGGATCTCTCTCTCTGTCTCTGTCTCTCTCTCTCTCCCTCAGGGAGCTGAGGAGAGTAAGGTGGCGCCCCCTGCCCACCTCGCCTACCTCTCCATGGGCCCTTCTTTCTCTGGCCGCTCCGGGAGCCCTGCGGGCTTGGGTTCAAGCCCCCACACACCACACAGGCCAAGGGCGCATGCGCGACCGCCGGGGCCTAGGGCTGGCCTCGGGGGGCGGGGGGTCCTCAGTGAAGTCCCCGCCCTCCCTCCAGGCTCTGACCCAGCTGCAGCTCTTCCATCGCCGCCCTTCTGGACTGGGCTTCAGCTGTCTCCCTCCCCTCCCCCACTCCCACTCAGCTTGCAGGCCGCTTCCCTGCCTTGAAAGCATTGCTCTGGCCCTGAGGGCCACAGACCTACTGGGCTTCAAGCTCAAGGCTCTGCCTGGGCCTGCTGCTTCGGCCAGGGGCTCATTTTTTCCTGGAAAGACAAAGCCATGGCCTCACCCCACGCCTGCACTTTGCCACGGCAGGCAGCCCAGATGTAGGAAAGGCTCTGTGGAGTCAGAAGTGCCGAGACAGGCAGATGGCACCAGAGGGTTTGGGGGCCAGGGCGCAAGTGGGCTAGCCCCTCCTCCCGGGAGTCGGGGAGGCCCGGCCTTCCTAGTGCCCAGGCCACGGCTCCGGGGAGAAACCCGCCATGGAGGGCACGCGGGAGGCCCTCTGCCTGAGGTGGCAGGTGTCACGCCAGGGCCACTGCAAGCCTGGCTCGGCTTGCCTGCTTTCTCCAAAGGAGGCTGGCCGACCAGCCGAACCTGGCACCTGGGCCAGGCCCCTTCCAAGGGGACGAGTTCCAGAGGATAGAGCCCTGGGGGCGGCTGCCAAGTCTCCTGGGGCGTGTGCTGGGCCCCCGTCAGAGGAGGAAGCAGCCTGGTAAACGGTGTGCCAGGCCTGAGATCTGGAGGCCTCCCACACCCGGGTCCCTGTCCTGCCCAGGCCCCCCGAGGGAGGACGATGGTCGGGCAGTGGCGAGCGGGGTGGGGCTGGCGCCGAGCCTGCCCTTGGATGACCCGGGGAAGGGCGCCGGGGGATGGGCTGCCCCTGGCCAGGTCTGAGGGACCGACCCAGCTCGGGGCTGTCGGGGGCAGAGAGAGAACCCCCCTCCGCCCTTTCCCTTCAGGTTCTTAGGGCTGGCCAAATCCTTCCCAAGACAGCTTGTCTGGAGAAAATCAGACCCAGCTGAAGAACATGTGTCCATGGGGGAAACCCGGGAAACTGAGTCTCCCCACACAATAGCAGAGATTCTCATCTTGCATCCTCTCCTGAGCTAATGACAAAGGTGGATGTCCCGGGTGGGTGGGCCTGTGGAATGGGAGAGGAGAGGAAGTCTATTGTCATGCAGAGGGACATGGAAAGACTTGTCTGAAGCTTATCCCCTGGACTGGGGTCAGGTCGGGAAGGGACGGCACAGAGCTGAGCAGGAACCAACCGGCCTCTCTGTGGTGGGGCTGGCCCCGGGGCAGGCGTGGGGGTGATGGCTGGAAGTGGGATGGCGCGTGAGTTGGCACCAGCCAGCGGTGGAGGCAGAGACTCAGAGGTCAGGGATCTCTCTCTCTGTCTCTGTCTCTCTCTCTCTCCCTCAGGGAGCTGAGGAGAGTAAGGTGGCGCCCCCTGCCCACCTCGCCTACCTCTCCATGGGCCCTTCTTTCTCTGGCCGCTCCGGGAGCCCTGCGGGCTTGGGTTCAAGCCCCCACACACCACACAGGCCAAGGGCGCATGCGCGACCGCCGGGGCCTAGGGCTGGCCTCGGGGGGCGGGGGGTCCTCAGTGAAGGCCCCGCCCTCCCTCCAGGCTCTGACCCAGCTGCAGCTCTTCCATCGCCGCCCTTCTGGACTCGGCTTCAGCTGTCTCCCTCCCCTCCCCCACTCCCACTCAGCTTGCAGGCCGCTTCCCTGCCTTGAAAGCATTGCTCTGGCCCTGAGGGCCACAGACCTACTGGGCTTCAAGCTCAAGGCTCTGCCTGGGCCTGCTGCTTCGGCCAGGGGCTCATTTTTTCCTGGAAAGACAAAGCCATGGCCTCACCCCACGCCTGCACTTTGCCACGGCAGGCAGCCCAGATGTAGGAAAGGCTCTGTGGAGTCAGAAGTGCCGAGACAGGCAGATGGCACCAGAGGGTTTGGGGGCCAGGGCGCAAGTGGGCTAGCCCCTCCTCCCGGGAGTCGGGGAGGCCCGGCCTTCCTAGTGCCCAGGCCACGGCTCCGGGGAGAAACCCGCCATGGAGGGCACGCGGGAGGCCCTCTGCCTGAGGTGGCAGGTGTCACGCCAGGGCCACTGCAAGCCTGGCTCGGCTTGCCTGCTTTCTCCAAAGGAGGCTGGCCGACCAGCCGAACCTGGCACCTGGGCCAGGCCCCTTCCAAGGGGACGAGTTCCAGAGGATAGAGCCCTGGGGGCGGCTGCCAAGTCTCCTGGGGCGTGTGCTGGGCCCCCGTCAGAGGAGGAAGCAGCCTGGTAAACGGTGTGCCAGGCCTGAGATCTGGAGGCCTCCCACAGCCGGGTCCCTGTCCTGCCCAGGCCCCCCGAGGGAGGACGATGGTCGGGCAGTGGCGAGCGGGGTGGGGCTGGCGCCGAGCCTGCCCTTGGATGCCCCGGGGAAGGGCGCCGGGGGATGGGCTGCCCCTGGCCGGGTCTGAGGGACCGACCCAGCTCGGGGCTGTCGGGGGCAGAGAGAGAACCCCCCTCCGCCCTTTCCCTTCAGGTTCTTAGGGCTGGCCAAATCCTTCCCAAGACAGCTTGTCTGGAGAAAATCAGACCCAGCTGAAGAACATGTGTCCATGGGGGAAACCCGGGAAACTGAGTCTCCCCACACAATAGCAGAGATTCTCATCTTGCATCCTCTCCTGAGCTAATGACAAAGGTGGATGTCCCAGGTGGGCCTGTGGAATGGGAGAGGGGAGGAAGTCTATTGTCATGCAGAGGGACATGGAAAGACTTGTCTGAAGCTTATCCCCTGCACTGGGGTCAGGTCGGGAAGGGACGGCACAGAGCTGAGCAGGAACCAACCGGCCTCTCTGTGGTGGGGCTGGCCCCGGGGCAGGCGTGGGGGTGATGGCTGGAAGTGGGATGGCGCGTGAGTTGGCACCAGCCAGCGGTGGAGGCAGAGACTCAGAGGTCAGGGATCTCTCTCTCTGTCTCTGTCTCTCTCTCTCTCCCTCAGGGATCTGAGGAGAGTAAGGTGGCGCCCCCTGCCCACCTCGCCTACCTCTCCATGGGCCCTTCTTTCTCTGGCCGCTCCGGGAGCCCTGCGGGCTTGGGTTCAAGCCCCCACACACCACACAGGCCAAGGGCGCATGCGCGACCGCCGGGGCCTAGGGCTGGCCTCGGGGGGCGGGGGGGTCCTCAGTGAAGGCCCCGCCCTCCCTCCAGGCTCTGACCCAGCTGCAGCTCTTCCATCGCCGCCCTTCTGGACTCGGCTTCAGCTGTCTCCCTCCCCTCCCCCACTCCCACTCAGCTTGCAGGCCGCTTCCCTGCCTTGAAAGCATTGCTCTGGCCCTGAGGGCCACAGACCTACTGGGCTTCAAGCTCAAGGCTCTGCCTGGGCCTGCTGCTTCGGCCAGGGGCTCATTTTTTCCTGGAAAGACAAAGCCATGGCCTCACCCCACGCCTGCACTTTGCCACGGCAGGCAGCCCAGATGTAGGAAAGGCTCTGTGGAGTCAGAAGTGCCGAGACAGGCAGATGGCACCAGAGGGTTTGGGGGCCAGGGCGCAAGTGGGCTAGCCCCTCCTCCCGGGAGTCGGGGAGGCCCGGCCTTCCTAGTGCCCAGGCCACGGCTCCGGGGAGAAACCCGCCATGGAGGGCACGCGGGAGGCCCTCTGCCTGAGGTGGCAGGTGTCACGCCAGGGCCACTGCAAGCCTGGCTCGGCTTGCCTGCTTTCTCCAAAGGAGGCTGGCCGACCAGCCGAACCTGGCACCTGGGCCAGGCCCCTTCCAAGGGGACGAGTTCCAGAGGCTAGAGCCCTGGGGGCGGCTGCCAAGTCTCCTGGGGCGTGTGCTGGGCCCCCGTCAGAGGAGGAAGCAGCCTGGTAAACGGTGTGCCAGGCCTGAGATCTGGAGGCCTCCCACAGCCGGGTCCCTGTCCTGCCCAGGCCCCCCGAGGGAGGACGATGGTCGGGCAGTGGCGAGCGGGGTGGGGCTGGCGCCGAGCCTGCCCTTGGATGCCCCGGGGAAGGGCGCCGGGGGATGGGCTGCCCCTGGCCGGGTCTGAGGGACCGACCCAGCTCGGGGCTGTCGGGGGCAGAGAGAGAACCCCCCTCCGCCCTTTCCCTTCAGGTTCTTAGGGCTGGCCAAATCCTTCCCAAGACAGCTTGTCTGGAGAAAATCAGACCCAGCTGAAGAACATGTGTCCATGGGGGAAACCCGGGAAACTGAGTCTCCCCACACAATAGCAGAGATTCTCATCTTGCATCCTCTCCTGAGCTAATGACAAAGGTGGATGTCCCGGGTGGGTGGGCCTGTGGAATGGGAGAGGGGAGGAAGTCTATTGTCATGCAGAGGGACATGGAAAGACTTGTCTGAAGCTTATCCCCTGGACTGGGGTCAGGTCGGGAAGGGACGGCACAGAGGTGAGCAGGAACCAACCGGCCTCTCTGTGGTGGGGCTGGCCCCGGGGCAGGCGTGGGGGTGATGGCTGGAAGTGGGATGGCGCGTGAGTTGGCACCAGCCAGCGGTGGAGGCAGAGACTCAGAGGTCAGGGATCTCTCTCTCTGTCTCTGTCTCTGTCTCTCTCCCTCAGGGAGCTGAGGAGAGTAAGGTGGCGCCCCCTGCCCACCTCGCCTACCTCTCCATGGGCCCTTCTTTCTCTGGCCGCTCCGGGAGCCCTGCGGGCTTGGGTTCAAGCCCCCACACACCACACAGGCCAAGGGCGCATGCGCGACCGCCGGGGCCTAGGGCTGGCCTCGGGGGGCGGGGGGGTCCTCAGTGAAGGCCCCGCCCTCCCTCCAGGCTCTGACCCAGCTGCAGCTCTTCCATCGCCGCCCTTCTGGACTCGGCTTCAGCTGTCTCCCTCCCCTCCCCCACTCCCACTCAGCTTGCAGGCCGCTTCCCTGCCTTGAAAGCATGGCTCTGGCCCTGAGGGCCACAGACCTACTGGGCTTCAAGCTCAAGGCTCTGCCTGGGCCTGCTGCTTCGGCCAGGGGCTCATTTTTTCCTGGAAAGACAAAGCCATGGCCTCACCCCACGCCTGCACTTTGCCACGGCAGGCAGCCCAGATGTAGGAAAGGCTCTGTGGAGTCAGAAGTGCCGAGACAGGCAGATGGCACCAGAGGGTTTGGGGGCCAGGGCGCAAGTGGGCTAGCCCCTCCTCCCGGGAGTCGGGGAGGCCCGGCCTTCCTAGTGCCCAGGCCACGGCTCCGGGGAGAAACCCGCCATGGAGGGCACGCGGGAGGCCCTCTGCCTGAGGTGGCAGGTGTCACGCCAGGGCCACTGCAAGCCTGGCTCGGCTTGCCTGCTTTCTCCAAAGGAGGCTGGCCGACCAGCCGAACCTGGCACCTGGGCCAGGCCCCTTCCAAGGGGACGAGTTCCAGAGGATAGAGCCCTGGGGGCGGCTGCCATGTCTCCTGGGGCGTGTGCTGGGCCCCCGTCAGAGGAGGAAGCAGCCTGGTAAACGGTGTGCCAGGCCTGAGATCTGGAGGCCTCCCACACCCGGGTCCCTGTCCTGCCCAGGCCCCCCGAGGGAGGACGATGGTCGGGCAGTGGCGAGCGGGGTGGGGCTGGCGCCGAGCCTGCCCTTGGATGCCCCGGGGAAGGGCGCCGGGGGATGGGCTGCCCCTGGCCGGGTCTGAGGGACCGACCCAGCTCGGGGCTGTCGGGGGCAGAGAGAGAACCCCCCTCCGCCCTTTCCCTTCAGGTTCTTAGGGCTGGCCAAATCCTTCCCAAGACAGCTTGTCTGGAGAAAATCAGACCCAGCTGAAGAACATGTGTCCATGGGGGAAACCCGGGAAACTGAGTCTCCCCACACAATAGCAGAGATTCTCATCTTGCATCCTCTCCTGAGCTAATGACAATGGTGGATGTCCCAGGTGGGCCTGTGGAATGGGAGAGGGGAGGAAGTCTATTGTCATGCAGAGGGACATGGAAAGACTTGTCTGAAGCTTATCCCCTGCACTGAGGTCAGGTCGGGAAGGGACAGCACAGAGCTGAGCAGGAACCAACCGGCCTCTCTGTGGTGGGGCTGGCCCCGGGGCAGGCGTGGGGGTGATGGCTGGAAGTGGGATGGCGCGTGAGTTGGCACCAGCCAGCGGTGGAGGCAGAGACTCAGAGGTCAGGGATCTCTCTCTCTGTCTCTGTCTCTCTCTCTCTCCCTCAGGGATCTGAGGAGAGTAAGGTGGCGCCCCCTGCCCACCTCGCCTACCTCTCCATGGGCCCTTCTTTCTCTGGCCGCTCCGGGAGCCCTGCGGGCTTGGGTTCAAGCCCCCACACACCACACAGGCCAAGGGCGCATGCGCGACCGCCGGGGCCTAGGGCTGGCCTCGGGGGGCGGGGGGTCCTCAGTGAAGGCCCCGCCCTCCCTCCAGGCTCTGACCCAGCTGCAGCTCTTCCATCGCCGCCCTTCTGGACTGGGCTTCAGCTGTCTCCCTCCCCTCCCCCACTCCCACTCAGCTTGCAGGCCGCTTCCCTGCCTTGAAAGCATTGCTCTGGCCCTGAGGGCCACAGACCTACTGGGCTTCAAGCTCAAGGCTCTGCCTGGGCCTGCTGCTTCGGCCAGGGGCTCATTTTTTCCTGGAAAGACAAAGCCATGGCCTCACCCCACGCCTGCACTTTGCCACGGCAGGCAGCCCAGATGTAGGAAAGGCTCTGTGGAGTCAGAAGTGCCGAGACAGGCAGATGGCACCAGAGGGTTTGGGGGCCAGGGCGCAAGTGGGCTAGCCCCTCCTCCCGGGAGTCGGGGAGGCCCGGCCTTCCTAGTGCCCAGGCCACGGCTCCAGGGAGAAACCCGCCATGGAGGGCACGCGGGAGGCCCTCTGCCTGAGGTGGCAGGTGTCACGCCAGGGCCACTGCAAGCCTGGCTCGGCTTGCCTGCTTTCTCCAAAGGAGGCTGGCCGACCAGCCGAACCTGGCACCTGGGCCAGGCCCCTTCCAAGGGGACGAGTTCCAGAGGATAGATCCCTGGGGGCGGCTGGCAAGTCTCCTGGGGCGTGTGCTGGGCCCCCGTCAGAGGAGGAAGCAGCCTGGTAAACGGTGTGCCAGGCCTGAGATCTGGAGGCCTCCCACAGCCGGGTCCCTGTCCTGCCCAGGCCCCCCGAGGGAGGACGATGGTCGGGCAGTGGCGAGCGGGGTGGGGCTGGCGCCGAGCCTGCCCTTGGATGCCCCGGGGAAGGGCGCCGGGGGATGGGCTGCCCCTGGCCGGGTCTGAGGGACCGACCCAGCTCGGGGCTGTCGGGGGCAGAGAGAGAACCCCCCTCCGCCCTTTCCCTTCAGGTTCTTAGGGCTGGCCAAATCCTTCCCAAGACAGCTTGTCTGGAGAAAATCAGACCCAGCTGAAGAACATGTGTCCATGGGGGAAACCCGGGAAACTGAGTCTCCCCACACAATAGCAGAGATTCTCATCTTGCATCCTCTCCTGAGCTAATGACAAAGGTGGATGTCCCGGGTGGGTGGGCCTGTGGAATGGGAGAGGGGAGGAAGTCTATTGTCATGCAGAGGGACATGGAAAGACTTGTCTGAAGCTTATCCCCTGGACTGGGGTCAGGTCGGGAAGGGACGGCACAGAGGTGAGCAGGAACCAACCGGCCTCTCTGTGGTGGGGCTGGCCCCGGGGCAGGCGTGGGGGTGATGGCTGGAAGTGGGATGGCGCGTGAGTTGGCACCAGCCAGCGGTGGAGGCAGAGACTCAGAGGTCAGGGATCTCTCTCTCTGTCTCTGTCTCTGTCTCTCTCCCTCAGGGAGCTGAGGAGAGTAAGGTGGCGCCCCCTGCCCACCTCGCCTACCTCTCCATGGGCCCTTCTTTCTCTGGCCGCTCCGGGAGCCCTGCGGGCTTGGGTTCAAGCCCCCACACACCACACAGGCCAAGGGCGCATGCGCGACCGCCGGGGCCTAGGGCTGGCCTCGGGGGGCGGGGGGGTCCTCAGTGAAGGCCCCGCCCTCCCTCCAGGCTCTGACCCAGCTGCAGCTCTTCCATCGCCGCCCTTCTGGACTCGGCTTCAGCTGTCTCCCTCCCCTCCCCCACTCCCACTCAGCTTGCAGGCCGCTTCCCTGCCTTGAAAGCATGGCTCTGGCCCTGAGGGCCACAGACCTACTGGGCTTCAAGCTCAAGGCTCTGCCTGGGCCTGCTGCTTCGGCCAGGGGCTCATTTTTTCCTGGAAAGACAAAGCCATGGCCTCACCCCACGCCTGCACTTTGCCACGGCAGGCAGCCCAGATGTAGGAAAGGCTCTGTGGAGTCAGAAGTGCCGAGACAGGCAGATGGCACCAGAGGGTTTGGGGGCCAGGGCGCAAGTGGGCTAGCCCCTCCTCCCGGGAGTCGGGGAGGCCCGGCCTTCCTAGTGCCCAGGCCACGGCTCCGGGGAGAAACCCGCCATGGAGGGCACGCGGGAGGCCCTCTGCCTGAGGTGGCAGGTGTCACGCCAGGGCCACTGCAAGCCTGGCTCGGCTTGCCTGCTTTCTCCAAAGGAGGCTGGCCGACCAGCCGAACCTGGCACCTGGGCCAGGCACCTTCCAAGGGGACGAGTTCCAGAGGATAGAGCCCTGGGGGCGGCTGCCATGTCTCCTGGGGCGTGTGCTGGGCCCCCGTCAGAGGAGGAAGCAGCCTGGTAAACGGTGTGCCAGGCCTGAGATCTGGAGGCCTCCCACAGCCGGGTCCCTGTCCTGCCCAGGCCCCCCGAGGGAGGACGATGGTCGGGCAGTGGCGAGCGGGGTGGGGCTGGCGCCGAGCCTGCCCTTGGATGCCCCGGGGAAGGGCGCCGGGGGATGGGCTGCCCCTGGCCGGGTCTGAGGGACCGACCCAGCTCGGGGCTGTCGGGGGCAGAGAGAGAACCCCCCTCCGCCCTTTCCCTTCAGGTTCTTAGGGCTGGCCAAATCCTTCCCAAGACAGCTTGTCTGGAGAAAATCAGACCCAGCTGAAGAACATGTGTCCATGGGGGAAACCCGGGAAACTGAGTCTCCCCACACAATAGCAGAGATTCTCATCTTGCATCCTCTCCTGAGCTAATGACAAAGGTGGATGTCCCAGGTGGGCCTGTGGAATGGGAGAGGGGAGGAAGTCTATTGTCATGCAGAGGGACATGGAAAGACTTGTCTGAAGCTTATCCCCTGCACTGGGGTCAGGTCGGGAAGGGACGGCACAGAGCTGAGCAGGAACCAACCGGCCTCTCTGTGGTGGGGCTGGCCCCGGGGCAGGCGTGGGGGTGATGGCTGGAAGTGGGATGGCGCGTGAGTTGGCACCAGCCAGCGGTGGAGGCAGAGACTCAGAGGTCAGGGATCTCTCTCTCTGTCTCTGTCTCTCTCTCTCTCCCTCAGGGAGCTGAGGAGAGTAAGGTGGCGCCCCCTGCCCACCTCGCCTACCTCTCCATGGGCCCTTCTTTCTCTGGCCGCTCCGGGAGCCCTGCGGGCTTGGGTTCAAGCCCCCACACACCACACAGGCCAAGGGCGCATGCGCGACCGCCGGGGCCTAGGGCTGGCCTCGGGGGGCGGGGGGGTCCTCAGTGAAGGCCCCGCCCTCCCTCCAGGCTCTGACCCAGCTGCAGCTCTTCCATCGCCGCCCTTCTGGACTCGGCTTCAGCTGTCTCCCTCCCCTCCCCCACTCCCACTCAGCTTGCAGGCCGCTTCCCTGCCTTGAAAGCATTGCTCTGGCCCTGAGGGCCACAGACCTACTGGGCTTCAAGCTCAAGGCTCTGCCTGGGCCTGCTGCTTCGGCCAGGGGCTCATTTTTTCCTGGAAAGACAAAGCCATGGCCTCACCCCACGCCTGCACTTTGCCACGGCAGGCAGCCCAGATGTAGGAAAGGCTCTGTGGAGTCAGAAGTGCCGAGACAGGCAGATGGCACCAGAGGGTTTGGGGGCCAGGGCGCAAGTGGGCTAGCCCCTCCTCCCGGGAGTCGGGGAGGCCCGGCCTTCCTAGTGCCCAGGCCACGGCTCCGGGGAGAAACCCGCCATGGAGGGCACGCGGGAGGCCCTCTGCCTGAGGTGGCAGGTGTCACGCCAGGGCCACTGCAAGCCTGGCTCGGCTTGCCTGCTTTCTCCAAAGGAGGCTGGCCGACCAGCCGAACCTGGCACCTGGGCCAGGCCCCTTCCAAGGGGACGAGTTCCAGAGGCTAGAGCCCTGGGGGCGGCTGCCAAGTCTCCTGGGGCGTGTGCTGGGCCCCCGTCAGAGGAGGAAGCAGCCTGGTAAACGGTGTGCCAGGCCTGAGATCTGGAGGCCTCCCACAGCCGGGTCCCTGTCCTGCCCAGGCCCCCCGAGGGAGGACGATGGTCGGGCAGTGGCGAGCGGGGTGGGGCTGGCGCCGAGCCTGCCCTTGGATGCCCCGGGGAAGGGCGCCGGGGGATGGGCTGCCCCTGGCCGGGTCTGAGGGACCGACCCAGCTCGGGGCTGTCGGGGGCAGAGAGAGAACCCCCCTCCGCCCTTTCCCTTCAGGTTCTTAGGGCTGGCCAAATCCTTCCCAAGACAGCTTGTCTGGAGAAAATCAGACCCAGCTGAAGAACATGTGTCCATGGGGGAAACCCGGGAAACTGAGTCTCCCCACACAATAGCAGAGATTCTCATCTTGCATCCTCTCCTGAGCTAATGCCAAAGGTGGATGTCCCGGGTGGGTGGGCCTGTGGAATGGGAGAGGGGAGGAAGTCTATTGTCATGCAGAGGGACATGGAAAGACTTGTCTGAAGCTTATCCCCTGGACTGGGGTCAGGTCGGGAAGGGAAGGCACAGAGGTGAGCAGGAACCAACCGGCCTCTCTGTGGTGGGGCTGGCCCCGGGGCAGGCGTGGGGGTGATGGCTGGAAGTGGGATGGCGCGTGAGTTGGCACCAGCCAGCGGTGGAGGCAGAGACTCAGAGGTCAGGGATCTCTCTCTCTGTCTCTGTCTCTGTCTCTCTCCCTCAGGGAGCTGAGGAGAGTAAGGTGGCGCCCCCTGCCCACCTCGCCTACCTCTCCATGGGCCCTTCTTTCTCTGGCCGCTCCGGGAGCCCTGCGGGCTTGGGTTCAAGCCCCCACACACCACACAGGCCAAGGGCGCATGCGCGACCGCCGGGGCCTAGGGCTGGCCTCGGGGGGCGGGGGGTCCTCAGTGAAGGCCCCGCCCTCCCTCCAGGCTCTGACCCAGCTGCAGCTCTTCCATCGCCGCCCTTCTGGACTCGGCTTCAGCTGTCTCCCTCCCCTCCCCCACTCCCACTCAGCTTGCAGGCCGCTTCCCTGCCTTGAAAGCATGGCTCTGGCCCTGAGGGCCACAGACCTACTGGGCTTCAAGCTCAAGGCTCTGCCTGGGCCTGCTGCTTCGGCCAGGGGCTCATTTTTTCCTGGAAAGACAAAGCCATGGCCTCACCCCACGCCTGCACTTTGCCACGGCAGGCAGCCCAGATGTAGGAAAGGCTCTGTGGAGTCAGAAGTGCCGAGACAGGCAGATGGCACCAGAGGGTTTGGGGGCCAGGGCGCAAGTGGGCTAGCCCCTCCTCCCGGGAGTCGGGGAGGCCCGGCCTTCCTAGTGCCCAGGCCACGGCTCCGGGGAGAAACCCGCCATGGAGGGCACGCGGGAGGCCCTCTGCCTGAGGTGGCAGGTGTCACGCCAGGGCCACTGCAAGCCTGGCTCGGCTTGCCTGCTTTCTCCAAAGGAGGCTGGCCGACCAGCCGAACCTGGCACCTGGGCCAGGCCCCTTCCAAGGGGACGAGTTCCAGAGGATAGAGCCCTGGGGGCGGCTGCCATGTCTCCTGGGGCGTGTGCTGGGCCCCCGTCAGAGGAGGAAGCAGCCTGGTAAACGGTGTGCCAGGCCTGAGATCTGGAGGCCTCCCACACCCGGGTCCCTGTCCTGCCCAGGCCCCCCGAGGGAGGACGATGGTCGGGCAGTGGCGAGCGGGGTGGGGCTGGCGCCGAGCCTGCCCTTGGATGCCCCGGGGAAGGGCGCCGGGGGATGGGCTGCCCCTGGCCGGGTCTGAGGGACCGACCCAGCTCGGGGCTGTCGGGGGCAGAGAGAGAACCCCCCTCCGCCCTTTCCCTTCAGGTTCTTAGGGCTGGCCAAATCCTTCCCAAGACAGCTTGTCTGGAGAAAATCAGACCCAGCTGAAGAACATGTGTCCATGGGGGAAACCCGGGAAACTGAGTCTCCCCACACAATAGCAGAGATTCTCATCTTGCATCCTCTCCTGAGCTAATGACAATGGTGGATGTCCCAGGTGGGCCTGTGGAATGGGAGAGGGGAGGAAGTCTATTGTCATGCAGAGGGACATGGAAAGACTTGTCTGAAGCTTATCCCCTGCACTGGGGTCAGGTCGGGAAGGGACGGCACAGAGCTGAGCAGGAACCAACCGGCCTCTCTGTGGTGGGGCTGGCCCCGGGGCAGGCGTGGGGGTGATGGCTGGAAGTGGGATGGCGCGTGAGTTGGCACCAGCCAGCGGTGGAGGCAGAGACTCAGAGGTCAGGGATCTCTCTCTCTGTCTCTGTCTCTCTCTCTCTCCCTCAGGGAGCTGAGGAGAGTAAGGTGGCGCCCCCTGCCCACCTCGCCTACCTCTCCATGGGCCCTTCTTTCTCTGGCCGCTCCGGGAGCCCTGCGGGCTTGGGTTCAAGCCCCCACACACCACACAGGCCAAGGGCGCATGCGCGACCGCCGGGGCCTAGGGCTGGCCTCGGGGGGCGGGGGGGTCCTCAGTGAAGGCCCCGCCCTCCCTCCAGGCTCTGACCCAGCTGCAGCTCTTCCATCGCCGCCCTTCTGGACTCGGCTTCAGCTGTCTCCCTCCCCTCCCCCACTCCCACTCAGCTTGCAGGCCGCTTCCCTGCCTTGAAAGCATTGCTCTGGCCCTGAGGGCCACAGACCTACTGGGCTTCAAGCTCAAGGCTCTGCCTGGGCCTGCTGCTTCGGCCAGGGGCTCATTTTTTCCTGGAAAGACAAAGCCATGGCCTCACCCCACGCCTGCACTTTGCCACGGCAGGCAGCCCAGATGTAGGAAAGGCTCTGTGGAGTCAGAAGTGCCGAGACAGGCAGATGGCACCAGAGGGTTTGGGGGCCAGGGCGCAAGTGGGCTAGCCCCTCCTCCCGGGAGTCGGGGAGGCCCGGCCTTCCTAGTGCCCAGGCCACGGCTCCGGGGAGAAACCCGCCATGGAGGGCACGCGGGAGGCCCTCTGCCTGAGGTGGCAGGTGTCACGCCAGGGCCACTGCAAGCCTGGCTCGGCTTGCCTGCTTTCTCCAAAGGAGGCTGGCCGACCAGCCGAACCTGGCACCTGGGCCAGGCCCCTTCCAAGGGGACGAGTTCCAGAGGCTAGAGCCCTGGGGGCGGCTGCCAAGTCTCCTGGGGCGTGTGCTGGGCCCCCGTCAGAGGAGGAAGCAGCCTGGTAAACGGTGTGCCAGGCCTGAGATCTGGAGGCCTCCCACAGCCGGGTCCCTGTCCTTCCCAGGCCCCCCGAGGGAGGACGATGGTCGGGCAGTGGCGAGCGGGGTGGGGCTGGCGCCGAGCCTGCCCTTGGATGCCCCGGGGAAGGGCGCCGGGGGATGGGCTGCCCCTGGCCGGGTCTGAGGGACCGACCCAGCTCGGGGCTGTCGGGGGCAGAGAGAGAACCCCCCTCCGCCCTTTCCCTTCAGGTTCTTAGGGCTGGCCAAATCCTTCCCAAGACAGCTTGTCTGGAGAAAATCAGACCCAGCTGAAGAACATGTGTCCATGGGGGAAACCCGGGAAACTGAGTCTCCCCACACAATAGCAGAGATTCTCATCTTGCATCCTCTCCTGAGCTAATGCCAAAGGTGGATGTCCCGGGTGGGTGGGCCTGTGGAATGGGAGAGGGGAGGAAGTCTATTGTCATGCAGAGGGACATGGAAAGACTTGTCTGAAGCTTATCCCCTGGACTGGGGTCAGGTCGGGAAGGGAAGGCACAGAGGTGAGCAGGAACCAACCGGCCTCTCTGTGGTGGGGCTGGCCCCGGGGCAGGCGTGGGGGTGATGGCTGGAAGTGGGATGGCGCGTGAGTTGGCACCAGCCAGCGGTGGAGGCAGAGACTCAGAGGTCAGGGATCTCTCTCTCTGTCTCTGTCTCTGTCTCTCTCCCTCAGGGAGCTGAGGAGAGTAAGGTGGCGCCCCCTGCCCACCTCGCCTACCTCTCCATGGGCCCTTCTTTCTCTGGCCGCTCCGGGAGCCCTGCGGGCTTGGGTTCAAGCCCCCACACACCACACAGGCCAAGGGCGCATGCGCGACCGCCGGGGCCTAGGGCTGGCCTCGGGGGGCGGGGGGTCCTCAGTGAAGGCCCCGCCCTCCCTCCAGGCTCTGACCCAGCTGCAGCTCTTCCATCGCCGCCCTTCTGGACTCGGCTTCAGCTGTCTCCCTCCCCTCCCCCACTCCCACTCAGCTTGCAGGCCGCTTCCCTGCCTTGAAAGCATTGCTCTGGCCCTGAGGGCCACAGACCTACTGGGCTTCAAGCTCAAGGCTCTGCCTGGGCCTGCTGCTTCGGCCAGGGGCTCATTTTTTCCTGGAAAGACAAAGCCATGGCCTCACCCCACGCCTGCACTTTGCCACGGCAGGCAGCCCAGATGTAGGAAAGGCTCTGTGGAGTCAGAAGTGCCGAGACAGGCAGATGGCACCAGAGGGTTTGGGGGCCAGGGCGCAAGTGGGCTAGCCCCTCCTCCCGGGAGTCGGGGAGGCCCGGCCTTCCTAGTGCCCAGGCCACGGCTCCGGGGAGAAACCCGCCATGGAGGGCACGCGGGAGGCCCTCTGCCTGAGGTGGCAGGTGTCACGCCAGGGCCACTGCAAGCCTGGCTCGGCTTGCCTGCTTTCTCCAAAGGAGGCTGGCCGACCAGCCGAACCTGGCACCTGGGCCAGGCCCCTTCCAAGGGGACGAGTGCCAGAGGATAGAGCCCTGGGGGCGGCTGCCAAGTCTCCTGGGGCGTGTGCTGGGCCCCCGTCAGAGGAGGAAGCAGCCTGGTAAACGGTGTGCCAGGCCTGAGATCTGGAGGCCTCCCACACCCGGGTCCCTGTCCTGCCCAGGCCCCCCGAGGGAGGACGATGGTCGGGCAGTGGCGAGCGGGGTGGGGCTGGCGCCGAGCCTGCCCTTGGATGCCCCGGGGAAGGGCGCCGGGGGATGGGCTGCCCCTGGCCGGGTCTGAGGGACCGACCCAGCTCGGGGCTGTCGGGGGCAGAGAGAGAACCCCCCTCCGCCCTTTCCCTTCAGGTTCTTAGGGCTGGCCAAATCCTTCCCAAGACAGCTTGTCTGGAGAAAATCAGACCCAGCTGAAGAACATGTGTCCATGGGGGAAACCCGGGAAACTGAGTCTCCCCACACAATAGCAGAGATTCTCATCTTGCATCCTCTCCTGAGCTAATGACAAAGGTGGATGTCCCAGGTGGGCCTGTGGAATGGGAGAGGGGAGGAAGTCTATTGTCATGCAGAGGGACATGGAAAGACTTGTCTGAAGCTTATCCCCTGCACTGGGGTCAGGTCGGGAAGGGACGGCACAGAGCTGAGCAGGAACCAACCGGCCTCTCTGTGGTGGGGCTGGCCCCGGGGCAGGCGTGGGGGTGATGGCTGGAAGTGGGATGGCGCGTGAGTTGGCACCAGCCAGCGGTGGAGGCAGAGACTCAGAGGTCAGGGATCTCTCTCTCTGTCTCTGTCTCTCTCTCTCTCCCTCAGGGATCTGAGGAGAGTAAGGTGGCGCCCCCTGCCCACCTCGCCTACCTCTCCATGGGCCCTTCTTTCTCTGGCCGCTCCGGGAGCCCTGCGGGCTTGGGTTCAAGCCCCCACACACCACACAGGCCAAGGGCGCATGCGCGACCGCCGGGGCCTAGGGCTGGCCTCGGGGGGCGGGGGGGTCCTCAGTGAAGGCCCCGCCCTCCCTCCAGGCTCTGACCCAGCTGCAGCTCTTCCATCGCCGCCCTTCTGGACTCGGCTTCAGCTGTCTCCCTCCCCTCCCCCACTCCCACTCAGCTTGCAGGCCGCTTCCCTGCCTTGAAAGCATTGCTCTGGCCCTGAGGGCCACAGACCTACTGGGCTTCAAGCTCAAGGCTCTGCCTGGGCCTGCTGCTTCGGCCAGGGGCTCATTTTTTCCTGGAAAGACAAAGCCATGGCCTCACCCCACGCCTGCACTTTGCCACGGCAGGCAGCCCAGATGTAGGAAAGGCTCTGTGGAGTCAGAAGTGCCGAGACAGGCAGATGGCACCAGAGGGTTTGGGGGCCAGGGCGCAACTGGGCTAGCCCCTCCTCCCGGGAGTCGGGGAGGCCCGGCCTTCCTAGTGCCCAGGCCACGGCTCCGGGGAGAAACCCGCCATGGAGGGCACGCGGGAGGCCCTCTGCCTGAGGTGGCAGGTGTCACGCCAGGGCCACTGCAAGCCTGGCTCGGCTTGCCTGCTTTCTCCAAAGGAGGCTGGCCGACCAGCCGAACCTGGCACCTGGGCCAGGCCCCTTCCAAGGGGACGAGTTCCAGAGGCTAGAGCCCTGGGGGCGGCTGCCAAGTCTCCTGGGGCGTGTGCTGGGCCCCCGTCAGAGGAGGAAGCAGCCTGGTAAACGGTGTGCCAGGCCTGAGATCTGGAGGCCTCCCACAGCCGGGTCCCTGTCCTGCCCAGGCCCCCCGAGGGAGGACGATGGTCGGGCAGTGGCGAGCGGGGTGGGGCTGGCGCCGAGCCTGCCCTTGGATGCCCCGGGGAAGGGCGCCGGGGGATGGGCTGCCCCTGGCCGGGTCTGAGGGACCGACCCAGCTCGGGGCTGTCGGGGGCAGAGAGAGAACCCCCCTACGCCCTTTCCCTTCAGGTTCTTAGGGCTGGCCAAATCCTTCCCAAGACAGCTTGTCTGGAGAAAATCAGACCCAGCTGAAGAACATGTGTCCATGGGGGAAACCCGGGAAACTGAGTCTCCCCACACAATAGCAGAGATTCTCATCTTGCATCCTCTCCTGAGCTAATGACAAAGGTGGATGTCCCGGGTGGGTGGGCCTGTGGAATGGGAGAGGGGAGGAAGTCTATTGTCATGCAGAGGGACATGGAAAGACTTGTCTGAAGCTTATCCCCTGGACTGGGGTCAGGTCGGGAAGGGACGGCACAGAGGTGAGCAGGAACCAACCGGCCTCTCTGTGGTGGGGCTGGCCCCGGGGCAGGCGTGGGGGTGATGGCTGGAAGTGGGATGGCGCGTGAGTTGGCACCAGCCAGCGGTGGAGGCAGAGACTCAGAGGTCAGGGATCTCTCTCTCTGTCTCTGTCTCTCTCTCTCTCCCTCAGGGAGCTGAGGAGAGTAAGGTGGCGCCTCCTGCCCACCTCGCCTACCTCTCCATGGGCCCTTCTTTCTCTGGCCGCTCCGGGAGCCCTGCGGGCTTGGGTTCAAGCCCCCACACACCACACAGGCCAAGGGCGCATGCGCGACCGCCGGGGCCTAGGGCTGGCCTCGGGGGGCGGGGGGTCCTCAGTGAAGGCCCCGCCCTCCCTCCAGGCTCTGACCCAGCTGCAGCTCTTCCATCGCCGCCCTTCTGGACTCGGCTTCAGCTGTCTCCCTCCCCTCCCCCACTCCCACTCAGCTTGCAGGCCGCTTCCCTGCCTTGAAAGCATTGCTCTGGCCCTGAGGGCCACAGACCTACTGGGCTTCAAGCTCAAGGCTCTGCCTGGGCCTGCTGCTTCGGCCAGGGGCTCATTTTTTCCTGGAAAGACAAAGCCATGGCCTCACCCCACGCCTGCACTTTGCCACGGCAGGCAGCCCAGATGTAGGAAAGGCTCTGTGGAGTCAGAAGTGCCGAGACAGGCAGATGGCACCAGAGGGTTTGGGGGCCAGGGCGCAAGTGGGCTAGCCCCTCCTCCCGGGAGTCGGGGAGGCCCGGCCTTCCTAGTGCCCAGGCCACGGCTCCGGGGAGAAACCCGCCATGGAGGGCACGCGGGAGGCCCTCTGCCTGAGGTGGCAGGTGTCACGCCAGGGCCACTGCAAGCCTGGCTCGGCTTGCCTGCTTTCTCCAAAGGAGGCTGGCCGACCAGCCGAACCTGGCACCTGGGCCAGGCCCCTTCCAAGGGGACGAGTTCCAGAGGATAGAGCCCTGGGGGCGGCTGCCAAGTCTCCTGGGGCGTGTGCTGGGCCCCCGTCAGAGGAGGAAGCAGCCTGGTAAACGGTGTGCCAGGCCTGAGATCTGGAGGCCTCCCACACCCGGGTCCCTGTCCTGCCCAGGCCCCCCGAGGGAGGACGATGGTCGGGCAGTGGCGAGCGGGGTGGGGCTGGCGCCGAGCCTGCCCTTGGATGCCCCGGGGAAGGGCGCCGGGGGATGGGCTGCCCCTGGCCAGGTCTGAGGGACCGACCCAGCTCGGGGCTGTCGGGGGCAGAGAGAGAACCCCCCTCCGCCCTTTCCCTTCAGGTTCTTAGGGCTGGCCAAATCCTTCCCAAGACAGCTTGTCTGGAGAAAATCAGACCCAGCTGAAGAACATGTGTCCATGGGGGAAACCCGGGAAACTGAGTCTCCCCACACAATAGCAGAGATTCTCATCTTGCATCCTCTCCTGAGCTAATGACAAAGGTGGATGTCCCGGGTGGGTGGGCCTGTGGAATGGGAGAGGGGAGGAAGTCTATTGTCATGCAGAGGGACATGGAAAGACTTGTCTGAAGCTTATCCCCTGGACTGGGGTCAGGTCGGGAAGGGACGGCACAGAGGTGAGCAGGAACCAACCGGCCTCTCTGTGGTGGGGCTGGCCCCGGGGCAGGCGTGGGGGTGATGGCTGGAAGTGGGATGGCGCGTGAGTTGGCACCAGCCAGCGGTGGAGGCAGAGACTCAGAGGTCAGGGATCTCTCTCTCTGTCTCTGTCTCTCTCTCTCTCCCTCAGGGAGCTGAGGAGAGTAAGGTGGCGCCCCCTGCCCACCTCGCCTACCTCTCCATGGGCCCTTCTTTCTCTGGCCGCTCCGGGAGCCCTGCGGGCTTGGGTTCAAGCCCCCACACACCACACAGGCCAAGGGCGCATGCGCGACCGCCGGGGCCTAGGGCTGGCCTCGGGGGGCGGGGGGGTCCTCAGTGAAGGCCCCGCCCTCCCTCCAGGCTCTGACCCAGCTGCAGCTCTTCCATCGCCGCCCTTCTGGACTCGGCTTCAGCTGTCTCCCTCCCCTCCCCCACTCCCACTCAGCTTGCAGGCCGCTTCCCTGCCTTGAAAGCATTGCTCTGGCCCTGAGGGCCACAGACCTACTGGGCTTCAAGCTCAAGGCTCTGCCTGGGCCTGCTGCTTCGGCCAGGGGCTCATTTTTTCCTGGAAAGACAAAGCCATGGCCTCACCCCACGCCTGCACTTTGCCACGGCAGGCAGCCCAGATGTAGGAAAGGCTCTGTGGAGTCAGAAGTGCCGAGACAGGCAGATGGCACCAGAGGGTTTGGGGGCCAGGGCGCAAGTGGGCTAGCCCCTCCTCCCGGGAGTCGGGGAGGCCCGGCCTTCCTAGTGCCCTGGCCACGGCTCTGGGGAGAAACCCGCCATGGAGGGCACGCGGGAGGCCCTCTGCCTGAGGTGGCAGGTGTCACGCCAGGGCCACTGCAAGCCTGGCTCGGCTTGCCTGCTTTCTCCAAAGGAGGCTGGCCGACCAGCCGAACCTGGCACCTGGGCCAGGCCCCTTCCAAGGGGACGAGTTCCAGAGGATAGAGCCCTGGGGGCAGCTGCCAAGTCTCCTGGGGCGTGTGCTGGGCCCCCGTCAGAGGAGGAAGCAGCCTGGTAAACGGTGTGCCAGGCCTGAGATCTGGAGGCCTCCCACAGCCGGGTCCCTGTCCTGCCCAGGCCCCCCGAGGGAGGACGATGGTCGGGCAGTGGCGAGCCGGGTGGGGCTGGCGCCGAGCCTGCCCTTGGATGCCCCGGGGAAGGGCGCCGGGGGATGGGCTGCCCCTGGCCGGGTCTGAGGGACCGACCCAGCTCGGGGCTGTCGGGGGCAGAGAGAGAACCCCCCTCCGCCCTTTCCCTTCAGGTTCTTAGGGCTGGCCAAATCCTTCCCAAGACAGCTTGTCTGGAGAAAATCAGACCCAGCTGAAGAACATGTGTCCATGGGGGAAACCCGGGAAACTGAGTCTCCCCACACAATAGCAGAGATTCTCATCTTGCATCCTCTCCTGAGCTAATGACAAAGGTGGATGTCCCGGGTGGGTGGGCCTGTGGAATGGGAGAGGGGAGGAAGTCTATTGTCATGCAGAGGGACATGGAAAGACTTGTCTGAAGCTTATCCCCTGGACTGGGGTCAGGTCGGGAAGGGACGGCACAGAGGTGAGCAGGAACCAACCGGCCTCTCTGTGGTGGGGCTGGCCCCGGGGCAGGCGTGGGGGTGATGGCTGGAAGTGGGATGGCGCGTGAGTTGGCACCAGCCAGCGGTGGAGGCAGAGACTCAGAGGTCAGGGATCTCTCTCTCTGTCTCTGTCTCTCTCTCTCTCCCTCAGGGAGCTGAGGAGAGTAAGGTGGCGCCCCCTGCCCACCTCGCCTACCTCTCCATGGGCCCTTCTTTCTCTGGCCGCTCCGGGAGCCCTGCGGGCTTGGGTTCAAGCCCCCACACACCACACAGGCCAAGGGCGCATGCGCGACCGCCGGGGCCTAGGGCTGGCCTCGGGGGGCGGGGGGTCCTCAGTGAAGGCCCCGCCCTCCCTCCAGGCTCTGACCCAGCTGCAGCTCTTCCATCGCCGCCCTTCTGGACTGGGCTTCAGCTGTCTCCCTCCCCTCCCCCACTCCCACTCAGCTTGCAGGCCGCTTCCCTGCCTTGAAAGCATTGCTCTGGCCCTGAGGGCCACAGACCTACTGGGCTTCAAGCTCAAGGCTCTGCCTGGGCCTGCTGCTTCGGCCAGGGGCTCATTTTTTCCTGGAAAGACAAAGCCATGGCCTCACCCCACGCCTGCACTTTGCCACGGCAGGCAGCCCAGATGTAGGAAAGGCTCTGTGGAGTCAGAAGTGCCGAGACAGGCAGATGGCACCAGAGGGTTTGGGGGCCAGGGCGCAAGTGGGCTAGCCCCTCCTCCCGGGAGTCGGGGAGGCCCGGCCTTCCTAGTGCCCAGGCCACGGCTCCGGGGAGAAACCCGCCATGGAGGGCACGCGGGAGGCCCTCTGCCTGAGGTGGCAGGTGTCACGCCAGGGCCACTGCAAGCCTGGCTCGGCTTGCCTGCTTTCTCCAAAGGAGGCTGGCCGACCAGCCGAACCTGGCACCTGGGCCAGGCCCCTTCCAAGGGGACGAGTTCCAGAGGATAGAGCCCTGGGGGCGGCTGCCAAGTCTCCTGGGGCGTGTGCTGGGCCCCCGTCAGAGGAGGAAGCAGCCTGGTAAACGGTGTGCCAGGCCTGAGATCTGGAGGCCTCCCACACCCGGGTCCCTGTCCTGCCCAGGCCCCCCGAGGGAGGACGATGGTCGGGCAGTGGCGAGCGGGGTGGGGCTGGCGCCGAGCCTGCCCTTGGATGCCCCGGGGAAGGGCGCCGGGGGATGGGCTGCCCCTGGCCAGGTCTGAGGGACCGACCCAGCTCGGGGCTGTCGGGGGCAGAGAGAGAACCCCCCTCCGCCCTTTCCCTTCAGGTTCTTAGGGCTGGCCAAATCCTTCCCAAGACAGCTTGTCTGGAGAAAATCAGACCCAGCTGAAGAACATGTGTCCATGGGGGAAACCCGGGAAACTGAGTCTCCCCACACAATAGCAGAGATTCTCATCTTGCATCCTCTCCTGAGCTAATGACAAAGGTGGATGTCCCGGGTGGGTGGGCCTGTGGAATGGGAGAGGGGAGGAAGTCTATTGTCATGCAGAGGGACATGGAAAGACTTGTCTGAAGCTTATCCCCTGGACTGGGGTCAGGTCGGGAAGGGACGGCACAGAGGTGAGCAGGAACCAACCGGCCTCTCTGTGGTGGGGCTGGCCCCGGGGCAGGCGTGGGGGTGATGGCTGGAAGTGGGATGGCGCGTGAGTTGGCACCAGCCAGCGGTGGAGGCAGAGACTCAGAGGTCAGGGATCTCTCTCTCTGTCTCTGTCTCTCTCTCTCTCCCTCAGGGAGCTGAGGAGAGTAAGGTGGCGCCCCCTGCCCACCTCGCCTACCTCTCCATGGGCCCTTCTTTCTCTGGCCGCTCCGGGAGCCCTGCGGGCTTGGGTTCAAGCCCCCACACACCACACAGGCCAAGGGCGCATGCGCGACCGCCGGGGCCTAGGGCTGGCCTCGGGGGGCGGGGGGGTCCTCAGTGAAGGCCCCGCCCTCCCTCCAGGCTCTGACCCAGCTGCAGCTCTTCCATCGCCGCCCTTCTGGACTCGGCTTCAGCTGTCTCCCTCCCCTCCCCCACTCCCACTCAGCTTGCAGGCCGCTTCCCTGCCTTGAAAGCATTGCTCTGGCCCTGAGGGCCACAGACCTACTGGGCTTCAAGCTCAAGGCTCTGCCTGGGCCTGCTGCTTCGGCCAGGGGCTCATTTTTTCCTGGAAAGACAAAGCCATGGCCTCACCCCACGCCTGCACTTTGCCACGGCAGGCAGCCCAGATGTAGGAAAGGCTCTGTGGAGTCAGAAGTGCCGAGACAGGCAGATGGCACCAGAGGGTTTGGGGGCCAGGGCGCAAGTGGGCTAGCCCCTCCTCCCGGGAGTCGGGGAGGCCCGGCCTTCCTAGTGCCCTGGCCACGGCTCTGGGGAGAAACCCGCCATGGAGGGCACGCGGGAGGCCCTCTGCCTGAGGTGGCAGGTGTCACGCCAGGGCCACTGCAAGCCTGGCTCGGCTTGCCTGCTTTCTCCAAAGGAGGCTGGCCGACCAGCCGAACCTGGCACCTGGGCCAGGCCCCTTCCAAGGGGACGAGTTCCAGAGGATAGAGCCCTGGGGGCAGCTGCCAAGTCTCCTGGGGCGTGTGCTGGGCCCCCGTCAGAGGAGGAAGCAGCCTGGTAAACGGTGTGCCAGGCCTGAGATCTGGAGGCCTCCCACAGCCGGGTCCCTGTCCTGCCCAGGCCCCCCGAGGGAGGACGATGGTCGGGCAGTGGCGAGCCGGGTGGGGCTGGCGCCGAGCCTGCCCTTGGATGCCCCGGGGAAGGGCGCCGGGGGATGGGCTGCCCCTGGCCGGGTCTGAGGGACCGACCCAGCTCGGGGCTGTCGGGGGCAGAGAGAGAACCCCCCTCCGCCCTTTCCCTTCAGGTTCTTAGGGCTGGCCAAATCCTTCCCAAGACAGCTTGTCTGGAGAAAATCAGACCCAGCTGAAGAACATGTGTCCATGGGGGAAACCCGGGAAACTGAGTCTCCCCACACAATAGCAGAGATTCTCATCTTGCATCCTCTCCTGAGCTAATGACAAAGGTGGATGTCCCGGGTGGGTGGGCCTGTGGAATGGGAGAGGGGAGGAAGTCTATTGTCATGCAGAGGGACATGGAAAGACTTGTCTGAAGCTTATCCCCTGGACTGGGGTCAGGTCGGGAAGGGACGGCACAGAGGTGAGCAGGAACCAACCGGCCTCTCTGTGGTGGGGCTGGCCCCGGGGCAGGCGTGGGGGTGATGGCTGGAAGTGGGATGGCGCGTGAGTTGGCACCAGCCAGCGGTGGAGGCAGAGACTCAGAGGTCAGGGATCTCTCTCTCTGTCTCTGTCTCTCTCTCTCTCCCTCAGGGAGCTGAGGAGAGTAAGGTGGCGCCCCCTGCCCACCTCGCCTACCTCTCCATGGGCCCTTCTTTCTCTGGCCGCTCCGGGAGCCCTGCGGGCTTGGGTTCAAGCCCCCACACACCACACAGGCCAAGGGCGCATGCGCGACCGCCGGGGCCTAGGGCTGGCCTCGGGGGGCGGGGGGTCCTCAGTGAAGGCCCCGCCCTCCCTCCAGGCTCTGACCCAGCTGCAGCTCTTCCATCGCCGCCCTTCTGGACTGGGCTTCAGCTGTCTCCCTCCCCTCCCCCACTCCCACTCAGCTTGCAGGCCGCTTCCCTGCCTTGAAAGCATTGCTCTGGCCCTGAGGGCCACAGACCTACTGGGCTTCAAGCTCAAGGCTCTGCCTGGGCCTGCTGCTTCGGCCAGGGGCTCATTTTTTCCTGGAAAGACAAAGCCATGGCCTCACCCCACGCCTGCACTTTGCCACGGCAGGCAGCCCAGATGTAGGAAAGGCTCTGTGGAGTCAGAAGTGCCGAGACAGGCAGATGGCACCAGAGGGTTTGGGGGCCAGGGCGCAAGTGGGCTAGCCCCTCCTCCCGGGAGTCGGGGAGGCCCGGCCTTCCTAGTGCCCAGGCCACGGCTCCGGGGAGAAACCCGCCATGGAGGGCACGCGGGAGGCCCTCTGCCTGAGGTGGCAGGTGTCACGCCAGGGCCACTGCAAGCCTGGCTCGGCTTGCCTGCTTTCTCCAAAGGAGGCTGGCCGACCAGCCGAACCTGGCACCTGGGCCAGGCCCCTTCCAAGGGGACGAGTTCCAGAGGATAGAGCCCTGGGGGCGGCTGCCAAGTCTCCTGGGGCGTGTGCTGGGCCCCCGTCAGAGGAGGAAGCAGCCTGGTAAACGGTGTGCCAGGCCTGAGATCTGGAGGCCACCCACACCCGGGGCCCTGTCCTGCCCAGGCCCCCCGAGGGAGGACGATGGTCGGGCAGTGGCGAGCGGGGTGGGGCTGGCGCCGAGCCTGCCCTTGGATGCCCCGGGGAAGGGCGCCGGGGGATGGGCTGCCCCTGGCCAGGTCTGAGGGACCGACCCAGCTCGGGGCTGTCGGGGGCAGAGAGAGAACCCCCCTCCGCCCTTTCCCTTCAGGTTCTTAGGGCTGGCCAAATCCTTCCCAAGACAGCTTGTCTGGAGAAAATCAGACCCAGCTGAAGAACATGTGTCCATGGGGGAAACCCGGGAAACTGAGTCTCCCCACACAATAGCAGAGATTCTCATCTTGCATCCTCTCCTGAGCTAATGACAAAGGTGGATGTCCCGGGTGGGTGGGCCTGTGGAATGGGAGAGGGGAGGAAGTCTATTGTCATGCAGAGGGACATGGAAAGACTTGTCTGAAGCTTATCCCCTGGACTGGGGTCAGGTCGGGAAGGGACGGCACAGAGGTGAGCAGGAACCAACCGGCCTCTCTGTGGTGGGGCTGGCCCCGGGGCAGGCGTGGGGGTGATGGCTGGAAGTGGGATGGCGCGTGAGTTGGCACCAGCCAGCGGTGGAGGCAGAGACTCAGAGGTCAGGGATCTCTCTCTCTGTCTCTGTCTCTCTCTCTCTCCCTCAGGGAGCTGAGGAGAGTAAGGTGGCGCCCCCTGCCCACCTCGCCTACCTCTCCATGGGCCCTTCTTTCTCTGGCCGCTCCGGGAGCCCTGCGGGCTTGGGTTCAAGCCCCCACACACCACACAGGCCAAGGGCGCATGCGCGACCGCCGGGGCCTAGGGCTGGCCTCGGGGGGCGGGGGGTCCTCAGTGAAGGCCCCGCCCTCCCTCCAGGCTCTGACCCAGCTGCAGCTCTTCCATCGCCGCCCTTCTGGACTCGGCTTCAGCTGTCTCCCTCCCCTCCCCCACTCCCACTCAGCTTGCAGGCCGCTTCCCTGCCTTGAAAGCATTGCTCTGGCCCTGAGGGCCACAGACCTACTGGGCTTCAAGCTCAAGGCTCTGCCTGGGCCTGCTGCTTCGGCCAGGGGCTCATTTTTTCCTGGAAAGACAAAGCCATGGCCTCACCCCACGCCTGCACTTTGCCACGGCAGGCAGCCCAGATGTAGGAAAGGCTCTGTGGAGTCAGAAGTGCCGAGACAGGCAGATGGCACCAGAGGGTTTGGGGGCCAGGGCGCAAGTGGGCTAGCCCCTCCTCCCGGGAGTCGGGGAGGCCCGGCCTTCCTAGTGCCCAGGCCACGGCTCCGGGGAGAAACCCGCCATGGAGGGCACGCGGGAGGCCCTCTGCCTGAGGTGGCAGGTGTCACGCCAGGGCCACTGCAAGCCTGGCTCGGCTTGCCTGCTTTCTCCAAAGGAGGCTGGCCGACCAGCCGAACCTGGCACCTGGGCCAGGCCCCTTCCAAGGGGACGAGTTCCAGAGGATAGAGCCCTGGGGGCGGCTGCCAAGTCTCCTGGGGCGTGTGCTGGGCCCCCGTCAGAGGAGGAAGCAGCCTGGTAAACGGTGTGCCAGGCCTGAGATCTGGAGGCCTCCCACAGCCGGGTCCCTGTCCTGCCCAGGCCCCCCGAGGGAGGACGATGGTCGGGCAGTGGCGAGCGGGGTGGGGCTGGCGCCGAGCCTGCCCTTGGATGCCCCGGGGAAGGGCGCCGGGGGATGGGCTGCCCCTGGCCGGGTCTGAGGGACCGACCCAGCTCGGGGCTGTCGGGGGCAGAGAGAGAACCCCCCTCCGCCCTTTCCCTTCAGGTTCTTAGGGCTGGCCAAATCCTTCCCAAGACAGCTTGTCTGGAGAAAATCAGACCCAGCTGAAGAACATGTGTCCATGGGGGAAACCCGGGAAACTGAGTCTCCCCACACAATAGCAGAGATTCTCATCTTGCATCCTCTCCTGAGCTAATGACAAAGGTGGATGTCCCGGGTGGGTGGGCCTGTGTAATGGGAGAGGGGAGGAAGTCTATTGTCATGCAGAGGGACATGGAAAGACTTGTCTGAAGCTTATCCCCTGGACTGGGGTCAGGTCGGGAAGGGACAGCACAGAGGTGAGCAGGAACCAACCGGCCTCTCTGTGGTGGGGCTGGCCCCGGGGCAGGCGTGGGGGTGATGGCTGGAAGTGGGATGGCGCGTGAGTTGGCACCAGCCAGCGGTGGAGGCAGAGACTCAGAGGTCAGGGATCTCTCTCTCTGTCTCTGTCTCTCTCTCTCTCCCTCAGGGAGCTGAGGAGAGTAAGGTGGCGCCCCCTGCCCACCTCGCCTACCTCTCCATGGGCCCTTCTTTCTCTGGCCGCTCCGGGAGCCCTGCGGGCTTGGGTTCAAGCCCCCACACACCACACAGGCCAAGGGCGCATGCGCGACCGCCGGGGCCTAGGGCTGGCCTCGGGGGGCGGGGGGTCCTCAGTGAAGGCCCCGCCCTCCCTCCAGGCTCTGACCCAGCTGCAGCTCTTCCATCGCCGCCCTTCTGGACTCGGCTTCAGCTGTCTCCCTCCCCTCCCCCACTCCCACTCAGCTTGCAGGCCGCTTCCCAGCCTTGAAAGCATTGCTCTGGCCCTGAGGGCCACAGACCTACTGGGCTTCAAGCTCAAGGCTCTGCCTGGGCCTGCTGCTTCGGCCAGGGGCTCATTTTTTCCTGGAAAGACAAAGCCATGGCCTCACCCCACGCCTGCACTTTGCCACGGCAGGCAGCCCAGATGTAGGAAAGGCTCTGTGGAGTCAGAAGTGCCGAGACAGGCAGATGGCACCAGAGGGTTTGGGGGCCAGGGCGCAAGTGGGCTAGCCCCTCCTCCCGGGAGTCGGGGAGGCCCGGCCTTCCTAGTGCCCAGGCCACGGCTCCGGGGAGAAACCCGCCATGGAGGGCACGCGGGAGGCCCTCTGCCTGAGGTGGCAGGTGTCACGCCAGGGCCACTGCAAGCCTGGCTCGGCTTGCCTGCTTTCTCCAAAGGAGGCTGGCCGACCAGCCGAACCTGGCACCTGGGCCAGGCCCCTTCCAAGGGGACGAGTTCCAGAGGCTAGAGCCCTGGGGGCGGCTGCCAAGTCTCCTGGGGCGTGTGCTGGGCCCCCGTCAGAGGAGGAAGCAGCCTGGTAAACGGTGTGCCAGGCCTGAGATCTGGAGGCCTCCCACAGCCGGGTCCCTGTCCTGCCCAGGCCCCCCGAGGGAGGACGATGGTCGGGCAGTGGCGAGCGGGGTGGGGCTGGCGCCGAGCCTGCCCTTGGATGCCCCGGGGAAGGGCGCCGGGGGATGGGCTGCCCCTGGCCGGGTCTGAGGGACCGACCCAGCTCGGGGCTGTCGGGGGCAGAGAGAGAACCCCCCTCCGCCCTTTCCCTTCAGGTTCTTAGGGCTGGCCAAATCCTTCCCAAGACAGCTTGTCTGGAGAAAATCAGACCCAGCTGAAGAACATGTGTCCATGGGGGAAACCCGGGAAACTGAGTCTCCCCACACAATAGCAGAGATTCTCATCTTGCATCCTCTCCTGAGCTAATGACAAAGGTGGATGTCCCGGGTGGGTGGGCCTGTGTAATGGGAGAGGGGAGGAAGTCTATTGTCATGCAGAGGGACATGGAAAGACTTGTCTGAAGCTTATCCCCTGGACTGGGGTCAGGTCGGGAAGGGACAGCACAGAGGTGAGCAGGAACCAACCGGCCTCTCTGTGGTGGGGCTGGCCCCGGGGCAGGCGTGGGGGTGATGGCTGGAAGTGGGATGGCGCGTGAGTTGGCACCAGCCAGCGGTGGAGGCAGAGACTCAGAGGTCAGGGATCTCTCTCTCTGTCTCTGTCTCTCTCTCTCTCCCTCAGGGAGCTGAGGAGAGTAAGGTGGCGCCCCCTGCCCACCTCGCCTACCTCTCCATGGGCCCTTCTTTCTCTGGCCGCTCCGGGAGCCCTGCGGGCTTGGGTTCAAGCCCCCACACACCACACAGGCCAAGGGCGCATGCGCGACCGCCGGGGCCCAGGGCTGGCCTCGGGGGGCGGGGGGTCCTCAGTGAAGGCCCCGCCCTCCCTCCAGGCTCTGACCCAGCTGCAGCTCTTCCATCGCCGCCCTTCTGGACTCGGCTTCAGCTGTCTCCCTCCCCTCCCCCACTCCCACTCAGCTTGCAGGCCGCTTCCCTGCCTTGAAAGCATTGCTCTGGCCCTGAGGGCCACAGACCTACTGGGCTTCAAGCTCAAGGCTCTGCCTGGGCCTGCTGCTTCGGCCAGGGGCTCATTTTTTCCTGGAAAGACAAAGCCATGGCCTCACCCCACGCCTGCACTTTGCCACGGCAGGCAGCCCAGATGTAGGAAAGGCTCTGTGGAGTCAGAAGTGCCGAGACAGGCAGATGGCACCAGAGGGTTTGGGGGCCAGGGCGCAAGTGGGCTAGCCCCTCCTCCCGGGAGTCGGGGAGGCCCGGCCTTCCTAGTGCCCAGGCCACGGCTCCGGGGAGAAACCCGCCATGGAGGGCACGCGGGAGGCCCTCTGCCTGAGGTGGCAGGTGTCACGCCAGGGCCACTGCAAGCCTGGCTCGGCTTGCCTGCTTTCTCCAAAGGAGGCTGGCCGACCAGCCGAACCTGGCACCTGGGCCAGGCCCCTTCCAAGGGGACGAGTTCCAGAGGCTAGAGCCCTGGGGGCGGCTGCCAAGTCTCCTGGGGCGTGTGCTGGGCCCCCGTCAGAGGAGGAAGCAGCCTGGTAAACGGTGTGCCAGGCCTGAGATCTGGAGGCCTCCCACAGCCGGGTCCCTGTCCTGCCCAGGCCCCCCGAGGGAGGACGATGGTCGGGCAGTGGCGAGCGGGGTGGGGCTGGCGCCGAGCCTGCCCTTGGATGCCCCGGGGAAGGGCGCCGGGGGATGGGCTGCCCCTGGCCGGGTCTGAGGGACCGACCCAGCTCGGGGCTGTCGGGGGCAGAGAGAGAACCCCCCTCCGCCCTTTCCCTTCAGGTTCTTAGGGCTGGCCAAATCCTTCCCAAGACAGCTTGTCTGGAGAAAATCAGACCCAGCTGAAGAACATGTGTCCATGGGGGAAACCCGGGAAACTGAGTCTCCCCACACAATAGCAGAGATTCTCATCTTGCATCCTCTCCTGAGCTAATGACAAAGGTGGATGTCCCGGGTGGGTGGGCCTGTGTAATGGGAGAGGGGAGGAAGTCTATTGTCATGCAGAGGGACATGGAAAGACTTGTCTGAAGCTTATCCCCTGGACTGGGGTCAGGTCGGGAAGGGACAGCACAGAGGTGAGCAGGAACCAACCGGCCTCTCTGTGGTGGGGCTGGCCCCGGGGCAGGCGTGGGGGTGATGGCTGGAAGTGGGATGGCGCGTGAGTTGGCACCAGCCAGCGGTGGAGGCAGAGACTCAGAGGTCAGGGATCTCTCTCTCTGTCTCTGTCTCTCTCTCTCTCCCTCAGGGAGCTGAGGAGAGTAAGGTGGCGCCCCCTGCCCACCTCGCCTACCTCTCCATGGGCCCTTCTTTCTCTGGCCGCTCCGGGAGCCCTGCGGGCTTGGGTTCAAGCCCCCACACACCACACAGGCCAAGGGCGCATGCGCGACCGCCGGGGCCTAGGGCTGGCCTCGGGGGGCGGGGGGTCCTCAGTGAAGGCCCCGCCCTCCCTCCAGGCTCTGACCCAGCTGCAGCTCTTCCATCGCCGCCCTTCTGGACTCGGCTTCAGCTGTCTCCCTCCCCTCCCCCCACTCCCACTCAGCTTGCAGGCCGCTTCCCAGCCTTGAAAGCATTGCTCTGGCCCTGAGGGCCACAGACCTACTGGGCTTCAAGCTCAAGGCTCTGCCTGGGCCTGCTGCTTCGGCCAGGGGCTCATTTTTTCCTGGAAAGACAAAGCCATGGCCTCACCCCACGCCTGCACTTTGCCACGGCAGGCAGCCCAGATGTAGGAAAGGCTCTGTGGAGTCAGAAGTGCCGAGACAGGCAGATGGCACCAGAGGGTTTGGGGGCCAGGGCGCAAGTGGGCTAGCCCCTCCTCCCGGGAGTCGGGGAGGCCCGGCCTTCCTAGTGCCCAGGCCACGGCTCCGGGGAGAAACCCGCCATGGAGGGCACGCGGGAGGCCCTCTGCCTGAGGTGGCAGGTGTCACGCCAGGGCCACTGCAAGCCTGGCTCGGCTTGCCTGCTTTCTCCAAAGGAGGCTGGCCGACCAGCCGAACCTGGCACCTGGGCCAGGCCCCTTCCAAGGGGACGAGTTCCAGAGGCTAGAGCCCTGGGGGCGGCTGCCAAGTCTCCTGGGGCGTGTGCTGGGCCCCCGTCAGAGGAGGAAGCAGCCTGGTAAACGGTGTGCCAGGCCTGAGATCTGGAGGCCTCCCACACCCGGGTCCCTGTCCTGCCCAGGCCCCCCGAGGGAGGACGATGGTCGGGCAGTGGCGAGCGGGGTGGGGCTGGCGCCGAGCCTGCCCTTGGATGCCCCGGGGAAGGGCGCCGGGGGATGGGCTGCCCCTGGCCGGGTCTGAGGGACCGACCCAGCTCGGGGCTGTCGGGGGCAGAGAGAGAACCCCCCTCCGCCCTTTCCCTTCAGGTTCTTAGGGCTGGCCAAATCCTTCCCAAGACAGCTTGTCTGGAGAAAATCAGACCCAGCTGAAGAACATGTGTCCATGGGGGAAACCCGGGAAACTGAGTCTCCCCACACAATAGCAGAGATTCTCATCTTGCATCCTCTCCTGAGCTAATGAAAAAGGTGGATGTCCCAGGTGGGCCTGTGGAATGGGAGAGGGGAGGAAGTCTATTGTCATGCAGAGGGACATGGAAAGACTTGTCTGAAGCTTATCCCCTGCACTGGGGTCAGGTCGGGAAGGGAGGGCACAGAGCTGAGCAGGAACCAACCGGCCTCTCTGTGGGGGGGCTGGCCCCGGGGCAGGCGTGGGGGTGATGGCTGGAAGTGGGATGGCGCGTGAGTTGGCACCAGCCAGCGGTGGAGGCAGAGACTCAGAGGTCAGGGATCTCTCTCTCTGTCTCTGTCTCTCTCTCTCTCCCTCAGGGAGCTGAGGAGAGTAAGGTGGCGCCCCCTGCCCACCTCGCCTACCTCTCCATGGGCCCTTCTTTCTCTGGCCGCTCCGGGAGCCCTGCGGGCTTGGGTTCAAGCCCCCACACACCACACAGGCCAAGGGCGCATGCGCGACCGCCGGGGCCTAGGGCTGGCCTCGGGGGGCGGGGGGGTCCTCAGTGAAGGCCCCGCCCTCCCTCCAGGCTCTGACCCAGCTGCAGCTCTTCCATCGCCGCCCTTCTGGACTCGGCTTCAGCTGTCTCCCTCCCCTCCCCCACTCCCACTCAGCTTGCAGGCCGCTTCCCTGCCTTGAAAGCATTGCTCTGGCCCTGAGGGCCACAGACCTACTGGGCTTCAAGCTCAAGGCTCTGCCTGGGCCTGCTGCTTCGGCCAGGGGCTCATTTTTTCCTGGAAAGACAAAGCCATGGCCTCACCCCACGCCTGCACTTTGCCACGGCAGGCAGCCCAGATGTAGGAAAGGCTCTGTGGAGTCAGAAGTGCCGAGACAGGCAGATGGCACCAGAGGGTTTGGGGGCCAGGGCGCAAGTGGGCTAGCCCCTCCTCCCGGGAGTCGGGGAGGCCCGGCCTTCCTAGTGCCCAGGCCACGGCTCCGGGGAGAAACCCGCCATGGAGGGCACGCGGGAGGCCCTCTGCCTGAGGTGGCAGGTGTCACGCCAGGGCCACTGCAAGCCTGGCTCGGCTTGCCTGCTTTCTCCAA
Source organism: Diceros bicornis minor (assembly GCF_020826845.1). Taxonomy (NCBI): domain Eukaryota; kingdom Metazoa; phylum Chordata; class Mammalia; order Perissodactyla; family Rhinocerotidae; genus Diceros; species Diceros bicornis. The sequence goes on along the minus strand of NW_026691371.1, from coordinate 70,076 downwards.
AGGAGGCTGGCCGACCAGCCGAACCTGGCACCTGGGCCAGGCCCCTTCCAAGGGGACGAGTTCCAGAGGATAGAGCCCTGGGGGCGGCTGCCAAGTCTCCTGGGGCGTGTGCTGGGCCCCCGTCAGAGGAGGAAGCAGCCTGGTAAACGGTGTGCCAGGCCTGAGATCTGGAGGCCTCCCACAGCCGGGTCCCTGTCCTGCCCAGGCCCCCCGAGGGAGGACGATGGTCGGGCAGTGGCGAGCGGGGTGGGGCTGGCGCCGAGCCTGCCCTTGGATGCCCCGGGGAAGGGCGCCGGGGGATGGGCTGCCCCTGGCCGGGTCTGAGGGACCGACCCAGCTCGGGGCTGTCGGGGGCAGAGAGAGAACCCCCCTCCGCCCTTTCCCTTCAGGTTCTTAGGGCTGGCCAAATCCTTCCCAAGACAGCTTGTCTGGAGAAAATCAGACCCAGCTGAAGAACATGTGTCCATGGGGGAAACCCGGGAAACTGAGTCTCCCCACACAATAGCAGAGATTCTCATCTTGCATCCTCTCCTGAGCTAATGACAAAGGTGGATGTCCCGGGTGGGCCTGTGGAATGGGAGAGGGGAGGAAGTCTATTGTCATGCAGAGGGACATGGAAAGACTTGTCTGAAGCTTATCCCCTGCACTGGGGTCAGGTCGGGAAGGGACGGCACAGAGCTGAGCAGGAACCAACCGGCCTCTCTGTGGTGGGGCTGGCCCCGGGGCAGGCGTGGGGGTGATGGCTGGAAGTGGGATGGCGCGTGAGTTGGCACCAGCCAGCGGTGGAGGCAGAGACTCAGAGGTCAGGGATCTCTCTCTCTGTCTCTGTCTCTCTCTCTCTCCCTCAGGGAGCTGAGGAGAGTAAGGTGGCGCCCCCTGCCCACCTCGCCTACCTCTCCATGGGCCCTTCTTTCTCTGGCCGCTCCGGGAGCCCTGCGGGCTTGGGTTCAAGCCCCCACACACCACACAGGCCAAGGGCGCATGCGCGACCGCCGGGGCCTAGGGCTGGCCTCGGGGGGCGGGGGGTCCTCAGTGAAGGCCCCGCCCTCCCTCCAGGCTCTGACCCAGCTGCAGCTCTTCCATCGCCGCCCTTCTGGACTGGGCTTCAGCTGTCTCCCTCCCCTCCCCCACTCCCACTCAGCTTGCAGGCCGCTTCCCTGCCTTGAAAGCATTGCTCTGGCCCTGAGGGCCACAGACCTACTGGGCTTCAAGCTCAAGGCTCTGCCTGGGCCTGCTGCTTCGGCCAGGGGCTCATTTTTTCCTGGAAAGACAAAGCCAGGGCCTCACCCCACGCCTGCACTTTGCCACGGCAGGCAGCCCAGATGTAGGAAAGGCTCTGTGGAGTCAGAAGTGCCGAGACAGGCAGATGGCACCAGAGGGTTTGGGGGCCAGGGCGCAAGTGGGCTAGCCCCTCCTCCCGGGAGTCGGGGAGGCCCGGCCTTCCTAGTGCCCAGGCCACGGCTCCGGGGAGAAACCCGCCATGGAGGGCACGCGGGAGGCCCTCTGCCTGAGGTGGCAGGTGTCACGCCAGGGCCACTGCAAGCCTGGCTCGGCTTGCCTGCTTTCTCCAAAGGAGGCTGGCCGACCAGCCGAACCTGGCACCTGGGCCAGGCCCCTTCCAAGGGGACGAGTTCCAGAGGATAGAGCCCTGGGGGCGGCTGCCAAGTCTCCTGGGGCGTGTGCTGGGCCCCCGTCAGAGGAGGAAGCAGCCTGGTAAACGGTGTGCCAGGCCTGAGATCTGGAGGCCTCCCACAGCCGGGTCCCTGTCCTTCCCAGGCCCCCCGAGGGAGGACGATGGTCGGGCAGTGGCGAGCGGGGTGGGGCTGGCGCCGAGCCTGCCCTTGGATGCCCCGGGGAAGGGCGCCGGGGGATGGGCTGCCCCTGGCCGGGTCTGAGGGACCGACCCAGCTCGGGGCTGTCGGGGGCAGAGAGAGAACCCCCCTCCGCCCTTTCCCTTCAGGTTCTTAGGGCTGGCCAAATCCTTCCCAAGACAGCTTGTCTGGAGAAAATCAGACCCAGCTGAAGAACATGTGTCCATGGGGGAAACCCGGGAAACTGAGTCTCCCCACACAATAGCAGAGATTCTCATCTTGCATCCTCTCCTGAGCTAATGACAAAGGTGGATGTCCCGGGTGGGCCTGTGGAATGGGAGAGGGGAGGAAGTCTATTGTCATGCAGAGGGACATGGAAAGACTTGTCTGAAGCTTATCCCCTGCACTGGGGTCAGGTCGGGAAGGGACGGCACAGAGCTGAGCAGGAACCAACCGGCCTCTCTGTGGTGGGGCTGGCCCCGGGGCAGGCGTGGGGGTGATGGCTGGAAGTGGGATGGCGCGTGAGTTGGCACCAGCCAGCGGTGGAGGCAGAGACTCAGAGGTCAGGGATCTCTCTCTCTGTCTCTGTCTCTCTCTCTCTCCCTCAGGGAGCTGAGGAGAGTAAGGTGGCGCCCCCTGCCCACCTCGCCTACCTCTCCATGGGCCCTTCTTTCTCTGGCCGCTCCGGGAGCCCTGCGGGCTTGGGTTCAAGCCCCCACACACCACACAGGCCAAGGGCGCATGCGCGACCGCCGGGGCCTAGGGCTGGCCTCGGGGGGCGGGGGGTCCTCAGTGAAGGCCCCGCCCTCCCTCCAGGCTCTGACCCAGCTGCAGCTCTTCCATCGCCGCCCTTCTGGACTGGGCTTCAGCTGTCTCCCTCCCCTCCCCCACTCCCACTCAGCTTGCAGGCCGCTTCCCTGCCTTGAAAGCATTGCTCTGGCCCTGAGGGCCACAGACCTACTGGGCTTCAAGCTCAAGGCTCTGCCTGGGCCTGCTGCTTCGGCCAGGGGCTCATTTTTTCCTGGAAAGACAAAGCCAGGGCCTCACCCCACGCCTGCACTTTGCCACGGCAGGCAGCCCAGATGTAGGAGAGGCTCTGTGGAGTCAGAAGTGCCGAGACAGGCAGATGGCACCAGAGGGTTTGGGGGCCAGGGCGCAAGTGGGCTAGCCCCTCCTCCCGGGAGTCGGGGAGGCCCGGCCTTCCTAGTGCCCAGGCCACGGCTCCGGGGAGAAACCCGCCATGGAGGGCACACGGGAGGCCCTCTGCCTGAGGTGGCAGGTGTCACGCCAGGGCCACTGCAAGCCTGGCTCGGCTTGCCTGCTTTCTCCAAAGGAGGCTGGCCGACCAGCCGAACCTGGCACCTGGGCCAGGCCCCTTCCAAGGGGACGAGTTCCAGAGGATAGAGCCCTGGGGGCGGCTGCCAAGTCTCCTGGGGCGTGTGCTGGGCCCCCGTCAGAGGAGGAAGCAGCCTGGTAAACGGTGTGCCAGGCCTGAGATCTGGAGGCCTCCCACAGCCGGGTCCCTGTCCTGCCCAGGCCCCCCGAGGGAGGACGATGGTCGGGCAGTGGCGAGCGGGGTGGGGCTGGCGCCGAGCCTGCCCTTGGATGCCCCGGGGAAGGGCGCCGGGGGATGGGCTGCCCCTGGCCGGGTCTGAGGGACCGACCCAGCTCGGGGCTGTCGGGGGCAGAGAGAGAACCCCCCTCCGCCCTTTCCCTTCAGGTTCTTAGGGCTGGCCAAATCCTTCCCAAGACAGCTTGTCTGGAGAAAATCAGACCCAGCTGAAGAACATGTGTCCATGGGGGAAACCCGGGAAACTGAGTCTCCCCACACAATAGCAGAGATTCTCATCTTGCATCCTCTCCTGAGCTAATGACAAAGGTGGATGTCCCGGGTGGGTGGGCCTGTGTAATGGGAGAGGGGAGGAAGTCTATTGTCATGCAGAGGGACATGGAAAGACTTGTCTGAAGCTTATCCCCTGGACTGGGGTCAGGTCGGGAAGGGACAGCACAGAGGTGAGCAGGAACCAACCGGCCTCTCTGTGGTGGGGCTGGCCCCGGGGCAGGCGTGGGGGTGATGGCTGGAAGTGGGATGGCGCGTGAGTTGGCACCAGCCAGCGGTGGAGGCAGAGACTCAGAGGTCAGGGATCTCTCTCTCTGTCTCTGTCTCTCTCTCTCTCCCTCAGGGAGCTGAGGAGAGTAAGGTGGCGCCCCCTGCCCACCTCGCCTACCTCTCCATGGGCCCTTCTTTCTCTGGCCGCTCCGGGAGCCCTGCGGGCTTGGGTTCAAGCCCCCACACACCACACAGGCCAAGGGCGCATGCGCGACCGCCGGGGCCTAGGGCTGGCCTCGGGGGGCGGGGGGTCCTCAGTGAAGGCCCCGCCCTCCCTCCAGGCTCTGACCCAGCTGCAGCTCTTCCATCGCCGCCCTTCTGGACTCGGCTTCAGCTGTCTCCCTCCCCTCCCCCACTCCCACTCAGCTTGCAGGCCGCTTCCCTGCCTTGAAAGCATTGCTCTGGCCCTGAGGGCCACAGACCTACTGGGCTTCAAGCTCAAGGCTCTGCCTGGGCCTGCTGCTTCGGCCAGGGGCTCATTTTTTCCTGGAAAGACAAAGCCATGGCCTCACCCCACGCCTGCACTTTGCCACGGCAGGCAGCCCAGATGTAGGAAAGGCTCTGTGGAGTCAGAAGTGCCGAGACAGGCAGATGGCACCAGAGGGTTTGGGGGCCAGGGCGCAAGTGGGCTAGCCCCTTCTCCCGGGAGTCGGGGAGGCCCGGCCTTCCTAGTGCCCAGGCCACGGCTCCGGGGAGAAACCCGCCATGGAGGGCACGCGGGAGGCCCTCTGCCTGAGGTGGCAGGTGTCACGCCAGGGCCACTGCAAGCCTGGCTCGGCTTGCCTGCTTTCTCCAAAGGAGGCTGGCCGACCAGCCGAACCTGGCACCTGGGCCAGGCCCCTTCCAAGGGGACGAGTTCCAGAGGATAGAGCCCTGGGGGCGGCTGCCAAGTCTCCTGGGGCGTGTGCTGGGCCCCCGTCAGAGGAGGAAGCAGCCTGGTAAACGGTGTGCCAGGCCTGAGATCTGGAGGCCTCCCACAGCCGGGTCCCTGTCCTGCCCAGGCCCCCCGAGGGAGGACGATGGTCGGGCAGTGGCGAGCGGGGTGGGGCTGGCGCCGAGCCTGCCCTTGGATGCCCCGGGGAAGGGCGCCGGGGGATGGGCTGCCCCTGGCCAGGTCTGAGGGACCGACCCAGCTCGGGGCTGTCGGGGGCAGAGAGAGAACCCCCCTCCGCCCTTTCCCTTCAGGTTCTTAGGGCTGGCCAAATCCTTCCCAAGACAGCTTGTCTGGAGAAAATCAGACCCAGCTGAAGAACATGTGTCCATGGGGGAAACCCGGGAAACTGAGTCTCCCCACACAATAGCAGAGATTCTCATCTTGCATCCTCTCCTGAGCTAATGACAAAGGTGGATGTCCCGGGTGGGCCTGTGGAATGGGAGAGGGGAGGAAGTCTATTGTCATGCAGAGGGACATGGAAAGACTTGTCTGAAGCTTATCCCCTGCACTGGGGTCAGGTCGGGAAGGGAGGGCACAGAGGTGAGCAGGAACCAACCGGCCTCTCTGTGGTGGGGCTGGCCCCGGGGCAGGCGTGGGGGTGATGGCTGGAAGTGGGATGGCGCGTGAGTTGGCACCAGCCAGCGGTGGAGGCAGAGACTCAGAGGTCAGGGATCTCTCTCTCTGTCTCTGTCTCTCTCTCTCTCCCTCAGGGAGCTGAGGAGAGTAAGGTGGCGCCCCCTGCCCACCTCGCCTACCTCTCCATGGGCCCTTCTTTCTCTGGCCGCTCCGGGAGCCCTGCGGGCTTGGGTTCAAGCCCCCACACACCACACAGGCCAAGGGCGCATGCGCGACCGCCGGGGCCTAGGGCTGGCCTCGGGGGGCGGGGGGTCCTCAGTGAAGGCCCCGCCCTCCCTCCAGGCTCTGACCCAGCTGCAGCTCTTCCATCGCCGCCCTTCTGGACTGGGCTTCAGCTGTCTCCCTCCCCTCCCCCACTCCCACTCAGCTTGCAGGCCGCTTCCCTGCCTTGAAAGCATTGCTCTGGCCCTGAGGGCCACAGACCTACTGGGCTTCAAGCTCAAGGCTCTGCCTGGGCCTGCTGCTTCGGCCAGGGGCTCATTTTTTCCTGGAAAGACAAAGCCATGGCCTCACCCCACGCCTGCACTTTGCCACGGCAGGCAGCCCAGATGTAGGAAAGGCTCTGTGGAGTCAGAAGTGCCGAGACAGGCAGATGGCACCAGAGGGTTTGGGGGCCAGGGCGCAAGTGGGCTAGCCCCTCCTCCCGGGAGTCGGGGAGGCCCGGCCTTCCTAGTGCCCAGGCCACGGCTCCGGGGAGAAACCCGCCATGGAGGGCACGCGGGAGGCCCTCTGCCTGAGGTGGCAGGTGTCACGCCAGGGCCACTGCAAGCCTGGCTCGGCTTGCCTGCTTTCTCCAAAGGAGGCTGGCCGACCAGCCGAACCTGGCACCTGGGCCAGGCCCCTTCCAAGGGGACGAGTTCCAGAGGATAGAGCCCTGGGGGCGGCTGCCAAGTCTCCTGGGGCGTGTGCTGGGCCCCCGTCAGAGGAGGAAGCAGCCTGGTAAACGGTGTGCCAGGCCTGAGATCTGGAGGCCTCCCACACCCGGGTCCCTGTCCTGCCCAGGCCCCCCGAGGGAGGACGATGGTCGGGCAGTGGCGAGCGGGGTGGGGCTGGCGCCGAGCCTGCCCTTGGATGCCCCGGGGAAGGGCGCCGGGGGATGGGCTGCCCCTGGCCAGGTCTGAGGGACCGACCCAGCTCGGGGCTGTCGGGGGCAGAGAGAGAACCCCCCTCCGCCCTTTCCCTTCAGGTTCTTAGGGCTGGCCAAATCCTTCCCAAGACAGCTTGTCTGGAGAAAATCAGACCCAGCTGAAGAACATGTGTCCATGGGGGAAACCCGGGAAACTGAGTCTCCCCACACAATAGCAGAGATTCTCATCTTGCATCCTCTCCTGAGCTAATGACAAAGGTGGATGTCCCGGGTGGGTGGGCCTGTGGAATGGGAGAGGGGAGGAAGTCTATTGTCATGCAGAGGGACATGGAAAGACTTGTCTGAAGCTTATCCCCTGGACTGGGGTCAGGTCGGGAAGGGACGGCACAGAGGTGAGCAGGAACCAACCGGCCTCTCTGTGGTGGGGCTGGCCCCGGGGCAGGCGTGGGGGTGATGGCTGGAAGTGGGATGGCGCGTGAGTTGGCACCAGCCAGCGGTGGAGGCAGAGACTCAGAGGTCAGGGATCTCTCTCTCTGTCTCTGTCTCTCTCTCTCTCCCTCAGGGAGCTGAGGAGAGTAAGGTGGCGCCCCCTGCCCACCTCGCCTACCTCTCCATGGGCCCTTCTTTCTCTGGCCGCTCCGGGAGCCCTGCGGGCTTGGGTTCAAGCCCCCACACACCACACAGGCCAAGGGCGCATGCGCGACCGCCGGGGCCTAGGGCTGGCCTCGGGGGGCGGGGGGTCCTCAGTGAAGGCCCCGCCCTCCCTCCAGGCTCTGACCCAGCTGCAGCTCTTCCATCGCCGCCCTTCTGGACTCGGCTTCAGCTGTCTCCCTCCCCTCCCCCACTCCCACTCAGCTTGCAGGCCGCTTCCCTGCCTTGAAAGCATTGCTCTGGCCCTGAGGGCCACAGACCTACTGGGCTTCAAGCTCAAGGCTCTGCCTGGGCCTGCTGCTTCGGCCAGGGGCTCATTTTTTCCTGGAAAGACAAAGCCATGGCCTCACCCCACGCCTGCACTTTGCCACGGCAGGCAGCCCAGATGTAGGAAAGGCTCTGTGGAGTCAGAAGTGCCGAGACAGGCAGATGGCACCAGAGGGTTTGGGGGCCAGGGCGCAAGTGGGCTAGCCCCTCCTCCCGGGAGTCGGGGAGGCCCGGCCTTCCTAGTGCCCAGGCCACGGCTCCGGGGAGAAACCCGCCATGGAGGGCACGCGGGAGGCCCTCTGCCTGAGGTGGCAGGTGTCACGCCAGGGCCACTGCAAGCCTGGCTCGGCTTGCCTGCTTTCTCCAAAGGAGGCTGGCCGACCAGCCGAACCTGGCACCTGGGCCAGGCCCCTTCCAAGGGGACGAGTTCCAGAGGATAGAGCCCTGGGGGCGGCTGCCAAGTCTCCTGGGGCGTGTGCTGGGCCCCCGTCAGAGGAGGAAGCAGCCTGGTAAACGGTGTGCCAGGCCTGAGATCTGGAGGCCTCCCACAGCCGGGTCCCTGTCCTGCCCAGGCCCCCCGAGGGAGGACGATGGTCGGGCAGTGGCGAGCGGGGTGGGGCTGGCGCCGAGCCTGCCCTTGGATGCCCCGGGGAAGGGCGCCGGGGGATGGGCTGCCCCTGGCCGGGTCTGAGGGACCGACCCAGCTCGGGGCTGTCGGGGGCAGAGAGAGAACCCCCCTCCGCCCTTTCCCTTCAGGTTCTTAGGGCTGGCCAAATCCTTCCCAAGACAGCTTGTCTGGAGAAAATCAGACCCAGCTGAAGAACATGTGTCCATGGGGGAAACCCGGGAAACTGAGTCTCCCCACACAATAGCAGAGATTCTCATCTTGCATCCTCTCCTGAGCTAATGACAAAGGTGGATGTCCCAGGTGGGCCTGTGGAATGGGAGAGGGGAGGAAGTCTATTGTCATGCAGAGGGACATGGAAAGACTTGTCTGAAGCTTATCCCCTGCACTGGGGTCAGGTCGGGAAGGGACGGCACAGAGCTGAGCAGGAACCAACCGGCCTCTCTGTGGTGGGGCTGGCCCCGGGGCAGGCGTGGGGGTGATGGCTGGAAGTGGGATGGCGCGTGAGTTGGCACCAGCCAGCGGTGGAGGCAGAGACTCAGAGGTCAGGGATCTCTCTCTCTGTCTCTGTCTCTCTCTCTCTCCCTCAGGGAGCTGAGGAGAGTAAGGTGGCGCCCCCTGCCCACCTCGCCTACCTCTCCATGGGCCCTTCTTTCTCTGGCCGCTCCGGGAGCCCTGCGGGCTTGGGTTCAAGCCCCCACACACCACACAGGCCAAGGGCGCATGCGCGACCGCCGGGGCCTAGGGCTGGCCTCGGGGGGCGGGGGGGTCCTCAGTGAAGGCCCCGCCCTCCCTCCAGGCTCTGACCCAGCTGCAGCTCTTCCATCGCCGCCCTTCTGGACTCGGCTTCAGCTGTCTCCCTCCCCTCCCCCACTCCCACTCAGCTTGCAGGCCGCTTCCCTGCCTTGAAAGCATTGCTCTGGCCCTGAGGGCCACAGACCTACTGGGCTTCAAGCTCAAGGCTCTGCCTGGGCCTGCTGCTTCGGCCAGGGGCTCATTTTTTCCTGGAAAGACAAAGCCATGGCCTCACCCCACGCCTGCACTTTGCCACGGCAGGCAGCCCAGATGTAGGAAAGGCTCTGTGGAGTCAGAAGTGCCGAGACAGGCAGATGGCACCAGAGGGTTTGGGGGCCAGGGCGCAAGTGGGCTAGCCCCTCCTCCCGGGAGTCGGGGAGGCCCGGCCTTCCTAGTGCCCAGGCCACGGCTCCGGGGAGAAACCCGCCATGGAGGGCACGCGGGAGGCCCTCTGCCTGAGGTGGCAGGTGTCACGCCAGGGCCACTGCAAGCCTGGCTCGGCTTGCCTGCTTTCTCCAAAGGAGGCTGGCCGACCAGCCGAACCTGGCACCTGGGCCAGGCCCCTTCCAAGGGGACGAGTTCCAGAGGATAGAGCCCTGGGGGCGGCTGCCAAGTCTCCTGGGGCGTGTGCTGGGCCCCCGTCAGAGGAGGAAGCAGCCTGGTAAACGGTGTGCCAGGCCTGAGATCTGGAGGCCTCCCACAGCCGGGTCCCTGTCCTGCCCAGGCCCCCCGAGGGAGGACGATGGTCGGGCAGTGGCGAGCGGGGTGGGGCTGGCGCCGAGCCTGCCCTTGGATGCCCCGGGGAAGGGCGCCGGGGGATGGGCTGCCCCTGGCCGGGTCTGAGGGACCGACCCAGCTCGGGGCTGTCGGGGGCAGAGAGAGAACCCCCCTCCGCCCTTTCCCTTCAGGTTCTTAGGGCTGGCCAAATCCTTCCCAAGACAGCTTGTCTGGAGAAAATCAGACCCAGCTGAAGAACATGTGTCCATGGGGGAAACCCGGGAAACTGAGTCTCCCCACACAATAGCAGAGATTCTCATCTTGCATCCTCTCCTGAGCTAATGACAAAGGTGGATGTCCCAGGTGGGCCTGTGGAATGGGAGAGGGGAGGAAGTCTATTGTCATGCAGAGGGACATGGGAAAGACTTGTCTGAAGCTTATCCCCTGCACTGGGGTCAGGTCGGGAAGGGACGGCACAGAGCTGAGCAGGAACCAACCGGCCTCTCTGTGGTGGGGCTGGCCCCGGGGCAGGCGTGGGGGTGATGGCTGGAAGTGGGATGGCGCGTGAGTTGGCACCAGCCAGCGGTGGAGGCAGAGACTCAGAGGTCAGGGATCTCTCTCTCTGTCTCTGTCTCTCTCTCTCTCCCTCAGGGAGCTGAGGAGAGTAAGGTGGCGCCCCCTGCCCACCTCGCCTACCTCTCCATGGGCCCTTCTTTCTCTGGCCGCTCCGGGAGCCCTGCGGGCTTGGGTTCAAGCCCCCACACACCACACAGGCCAAGGGCGCATGCGCGACCGCCGGGGCCTAGGGCTGGCCTCGGGGGGCGGGGGGGTCCTCAGTGAAGGCCCCGCCCTCCCTCCAGGCTCTGACCCAGCTGCAGCTCTTCCATCGCCGCCCTTCTGGACTCGGCTTCAGCTGTCTCCCTCCCCTCCCCCACTCCCACTCAGCTTGCAGGCCGCTTCCCTGCCTTGAAAGCATTGCTCTGGCCCTGAGGGCCACAGACCTACTGGGCTTCAAGCTCAAGGCTCTGCCTGGGCCTGCTGCTTCTCGGCCAGGGGCTCATTTTTTCCTGGAAAGACAAAGCCATGGCCTCACCCCACGCCTGCACTTTGCCACGGCAGGCAGCCCAGATGTAGGAAAGGCTCTGTGGAGTCAGAAGTGCCGAGACAGGCAGATGGCACCAGGTTTGGGGGCCAGGGCGCAAGTGGGCTAGCCCCTCCTCCCGGGAGTCGGGGAGGCCCGGCCTTCCTAGTGCCCAGGCCACGGCTCCGGGGAGAAACCCGCCATGGAGGGCACGCGGGAGGCCCTCTGCCTGAGGTGGCAGGTGTCACGCCAGGGCCACTGCAAGCCTGGCTCGGCTTGCCTGCTTTCTCCAAAGGAGGCTGGCCGACCAGCCGAACCTGGCACCTGGGCCAGGCCCTTCCAAGGGGACGAGTTCCAGAGGATAGAGCCCTGGGGGCGGCTGCCAAGTCTCCTGGGGCGTGTGCTGGGCCCCCGTCAGAGGAGGAAGCAGCCTGGTAAACGGTGTGCCAGGCCTGAGATCTGGAGGCCTCCCACAGCCGGGTCCCTGTCCTGCCCAGGCCCCCCGAGGGAGGACGATGGTCGGGCAGTGGCGAGCGGGGTGGGGCTGGCGCCGAGCCTGCCCTTGGATGCCCCGGGGGAAGGGCGCCGGGGGATGGGCTGCCCCTGGCCGGGTCTGAGGGACCGACCCAGCTCGGGGCTGTCGGGGGCAGAGAGAGAACCCCCCTCCGCCCTTTCCCTTCAGGTTCTTAGGGCTGGCCAAATCCTTCCCAAGACAGCTTGTCTGGAGAAAATCAGACCCAGCTGAAGAACATGTGTCCATGGGGGAAACCCGGGAAACTGAGTCTCCCCACACAATAGCAGAGATTCTCATCTTGCATCCTCTCCTGAGCTAATGACAAAGGTGGATGTCCCGGGTGGGTGGGCCTGTGTAATGGGAGAGGGGGAGGAAGTCTATTGTCATGCAGAGGGACATGAAAGACTTGTCTGAAGCTTATCCCCTGGACTGGGGTCAGGTCAGGAAGGGACGGCACAGAGCTGAGCAGGAACCAACCGGCCTCTCTGTGGTGGGGCTGGCCCCGGGGCAGGCGTGGGGGTGATGGCTGGAAGTGGGATGGCGCGTGAGTTGGCACCAGCCAGCGGTGGAGGCAGAGACTCAGAGGTCAGGGATCTCTCTCTCTGTCTCTGTCTCTCTCTCTCTCCCTCAGGGAGCTGAGGAGAGTAAGGTGGCACCCCTGCCCACCTCGCCTACCTCTCCATGGGCCCTTCTTTCTCTGGCCGCTCCGGGAGCCCTGCGGGCTTGGGTTCAAGCCCCCACACACCACACAGGCCAAGGGCGCATGCGGCGACCGCCGGGGCCTAGGGCTGGCCTCGGGGGGCGGGGGGTCCTCAGTGAAGTCCCCGCCCTCCCTCCAGGCTCTGACCCAGCTGCAGCTCTTCCATCGCCGCCCTTCTGGACTGGGCTTCAGCTGTCTCCCTCCCCTCCCCCACTCCCACTCAGCTTGCAGGCCGCTTCCCTGCCTTGAAAGCATTGCTCTGGCCCTGAGGGCCACAGACCTACTGGGCTTCAAGCTCAAGGCTCTGCCTGGGCCTGCTGCTTCGGCCAGGGGCTCATTTTTTCCTGGAAAGACAAAGCCATGGCCTCACCCACGCCTGCACTTTGCCACGGCAGGCAGCCCAGATGTAGGAAAGGCTCTGTGGAGTCAGAAGTGCCGAGACAGGCAGATGGCACCAGAGGGTTTGGGGGCCAGGGCGCAAGTGGGCTAGCCCCTCCTCCCGGGAGTCGGGGAGGCCCGGCCTTCCTAGTGCCCAGGCCACGGCTCCGGGGAGAAACCCGCCATGGAGGGCACGCGGGAGGCCCTCTGCCTGAGGTGGCAGGTGTCACGCCAGGGCCACTGCAAGCCTGGCTCGGCTTGCCTGCTTTCTCCAAAGGAGGCTGGCCGACCAGCCGAACCTGGCACCTGGGCCAGGCCCCTTCCAAGGGGACGAGTTCCAGAGGATAGAGCCCTGGGGGCGGCTGCCAAGTCTCCTGGGGCGTGTGCTGGGCCCCCGTCAGAGGAGGAAGCAGCCTGGTAAACGGTGTGCCAGGCCTGAGATCTGGAGGCCTCCCACACCCGGGTCCCTGTCCTGCCCAGGCCCCCCGAGGGAGGACGATGGTCGGGCAGTGGCGAGCGGGGTGGGGCTGGCGCCGAGCCTGCCCTTGGATGCCCCGGGGAAGGGCGCCGGGGGATGGGCTGCCCCTGGCCAGGTCTGAGGGACCGACCCAGCTCGGGGCTGTCGGGGGCAGAGAGAGAACCCCCCTCCGCCCTTTCCCTTCAGGTTCTTAGGGCTGGCCAAATCCTTCCCAAGACAGCTTGTCTGGAGAAAATCAGACCCAGCTGAAGAACATGTGTCCATGGGGGAAACCCGGGAAACTGAGTCTCCCCACACAATAGCAGAGATTCTCATCTTGCATCCTCTCCTGAGCTAATGACAAAGGTGGATGTCCCGGGTGGGTGGGCCTGTGGAATGGGAGAGGGGAGGAAGTCTATTGTCATGCAGAGGGACATGGAAAGACTTGTCTGAAGCTTATCCCCTGGACTGGGGTCAGGTCGGGAAGGGACGGCACAGAGCTGAGCAGGAACCAACCGGCCTCTCTGTGGTGGGGCTGGCCCCGGGGCAGGCGTGGGGGTGATGGCTGGAAGTGGGATGGCGCGTGAGTTGGCACCAGCCAGCGGTGGAGGCAGAGACTCAGAGGTCAGGGATCTCTCTCTCTGTCTCTGTCTCTCTCTCTCTCCCTCAGGGAGCTGAGGAGAGTAAGGTGGCGCCCCCTGCCCACCTCGCCTACCTCTCCATGGGCCCTTCTTTCTCTGGCCGCTCCGGGAGCCCTGCGGGCTTGGGTTCAAGCCCCCACACACCACACAGGCCAAGGGCGCATGCGCGACCGCCGGGGCCTAGGGCTGGCCTCGGGGGGCGGGGGGGTCCTCAGTGAAGGCCCCGCCCTCCCTCCAGGCTCTGACCCAGCTGCAGCTCTTCCATCGCCGCCCTTCTGGACTCGGCTTCAGCTGTCTCCCTCCCCTCCCCCACTCCCACTCAGCTTGCAGGCCGCTTCCCTGCCTTGAAAGCATTGCTCTGGCCCTGAGGGCCACAGACCTACTGGGCTTCAAGCTCAAGGCTCTGCCTGGGCCTGCTGCTTCGGCCAGGGGCTCATTTTTTCCTGGAAAGACAAAGCCATGGCCTCACCCCACGCCTGCACTTTGCCACGGCAGGCAGCCCAGATGTAGGAAAGGCTCTGTGGAGTCAGAAGTGCCGAGACAGGCAGATGGCACCAGAGGGTTTGGGGGCCAGGGCGCAAGTGGGCTAGCCCCTCCTCCCGGGAGTCGGGGAGGCCCGGCCTTCCTAGTGCCCAGGCCACGGCTCCGGGGAGAAACCCGCCATGGAGGGCACGCGGGAGGCCCTCTGCCTGAGGTGGCAGGTGTCACGCCAGGGCCACTGCAAGCCTGGCTCGGCTTGCCTGCTTTCTCCAAAGGAGGCTGGCCGACCAGCCGAACCTGGCACCTGGGCCAGGCCCCTTCCAAGGGGACGAGTTCCAGAGGATAGAGCCCTGGGGGCGGCTGCCAAGTCTCCTGGGGCGTGTGCTGGGCCCCCGTCAGAGGAGGAAGCAGCCTGGTAAACGGGTGTGCCAGGCCTGAGATCTGGAGGCCTCCCACAGCCGGGTCCCTGTCCTGCCCAGGCCCCCCGAGGGAGGACGATGGTCGGGCAGTGGCGAGCGGGGTGGGGCTGGCGCCGAGCCTGCCCTTGGATGCCCCGGGGAAGGGCGCCGGGGGATGGGCTGCCCCTGGCCGGGTCTGAGGGACCGACCCAGCTCGGGGCTGTCGGGGGCAGAGAGAGAACCCCCCTCCGCCCTTTCCCTTCAGGTTCTTAGGGCTGGCCAAATCCTTCCCAAGACAGCTTGTCTGGAGAAAATCAGACCCAGCTGAAGAACATGTGTCCATGGGGGAAACCCGGGAAACTGAGTCTCCCCACACAATAGCAGAGATTCTCATCTTGCATCCTCTCCTGAGCTAATGACAAAGGTGGATGTCCCGGGTGGGTGGGCCTGTGTAATGGGAGAGGGGAGGAAGTCTATTGTCATGCAGAGGGACATGGAAAGACTTGTCTGAAGCTTATCCCCTGGACTGGGGTCAGGTCGGGAAGGGACGGCACAGAGCTGAGCAGGAACCAACCGGCCTCTCTGTGGTGGGGCTGGCCCCGGGGCAGGCGTGGGGGTGATGGCTGGAAGTGGGATGGCGCGTGAGTTGGCACCAGCCAGCGGTGGAGGCAGAGACTCAGAGGTCAGGGATCTCTCTCTCTGTCTCTGTCTCTCTCTCTCTCCCTCAGGGAGCTGAGGAGAGTAAGGTGGCACCCCTGCCCACCTCGCCTACCTCTCCATGGGCCCTTCTTTCTCTGGCCGCTCCGGGAGCCCTGCGGGCTTGGGTTCAAGCCCCCACACACCACACAGGCCAAGGGCGCATGCGCGACCGCCGGGGCCTAGGGCTGGCCTCGGGGGGCGGGGGGTCCTCAGTGAAGTCCCCGCCCTCCCTCCAGGCTCTGACCCAGCTGCAGCTCTTCCATCGCCGCCCTTCTGGACTGGGCTTCAGCTGTCTCCCTCCCCTCCCCCACTCCCACTCAGCTTGCAGGCCGCTTCCCTGCCTTGAAAGCATTGCTCTGGCCCTGAGGGCCACAGACCTACTGGGCTTCAAGCTCAAGGCTCTGCCTGGGCCTGCTGCTTCGGCCAGGGGCTCATTTTTTCCTGGAAAGACAAAGCCATGGCCTCACCCCACGCCTGCACTTTGCCACGGCAGGCAGCCCAGATGTAGGAAAGGCTCTGTGGAGTCAGAAGTGCCGAGACAGGCAGATGGCACCAGAGGGTTTGGGGGCCAGGGCGCAAGTGGGCTAGCCCCTCCTCCCGGGAGTCGGGGAGGCCCGGCCTTCCTAGTGCCCAGGCCACGGCTCCGGGGAGAAACCCGCCATGGAGGGCACGCGGGAGGCCCTCTGCCTGAGGTGGCAGGTGTCACGCCAGGGCCACTGCAAGCCTGGCTCGGCTTGCCTGCTTTCTCCAAAGGAGGCTGGCCGACCAGCCGAACCTGGCACCTGGGCCAGGCCCCTTCCAAGGGGACGAGTTCCAGAGGATAGAGCCCTGGGGGCGGCTGCCAAGTCTCCTGGGGCGTGTGCTGGGCCCCCGTCAGAGGAGGAAGCAGCCTGGTAAACGGTGTGCCAGGCCTGAGATCTGGAGGCCTCCCACACCCGGGTCCCTGTCCTGCCCAGGCCCCCCGAGGGAGGACGATGGTCGGGCAGTGGCGAGCGGGGTGGGGCTGGCGCCGAGCCTGCCCTTGGATGCCCCGGGGAAGGGCGCCGGGGGATGGGCTGCCCCTGGCCAGGTCTGAGGGACCGACCCAGCTCGGGGCTGTCGGGGGCAGAGAGAGAACCCCCCTCCGCCCTTTCCCTTCAGGTTCTTAGGGCTGGCCAAATCCTTCCCAAGACAGCTTGTCTGGAGAAAATCAGACCCAGCTGAAGAACATGTGTCCATGGGGGAAACCCGGGAAACTGAGTCTCCCCACACAATAGCAGAGATTCTCATCTTGCATCCTCTCCTGAGCTAATGACAAAGGTGGATGTCCCGGGTGGGTGGGCCTGTGGAATGGGAGAGGGGAGGAAGTCTATTGTCATGCAGAGGGACATGGAAAGACTTGTCTGAAGCTTATCCCCTGGACTGGGGTCAGGTCGGGAAGGGACGGCACAGAGCTGAGCAGGAACCAACCGGCCTCTCTGTGGTGGGGCTGGCCCCGGGGCAGGCGTGGGGGTGATGGCTGGAAGTGGGATGGCGCGTGAGTTGGCACCAGCCAGCGGTGGAGGCAGAGACTCAGAGGTCAGGGATCTCTCTCTCTGTCTCTGTCTCTCTCTCTCTCCCTCAGGGAGCTGAGGAGAGTAAGGTGGCGCCCCCTGCCCACCTCGCCTACCTCTCCATGGGCCCTTCTTTCTCTGGCCGCTCCGGGAGCCCTGCGGGCTTGGGTTCAAGCCCCCACACACCACACAGGCCAAGGGCGCATGCGCGACCGCCGGGGCCTAGGGCTGGCCTCGGGGGGCGGGGGGTCCTCAGTGAAGGCCCCGCCCTCCCTCCAGGCTCTGACCCAGCTGCAGCTCTTCCATCGCCGCCCTTCTGGACTCGGCTTCAGCTGTCTCCCTCCCCTCCCCCACTCCCACTCAGCTTGCAGGCCGCTTCCCTGCCTTGAAAGCATTGCTCTGGCCCTGAGGGCCACAGACCTACTGGGCTTCAAGCTCAAGGCTCTGCCTGGGCCTGCTGCTTCGGCCAGGGGCTCATTTTTTCCTGGAAAGACAAAGCCATGGCCTCACCCCACGCCTGCACTTTGCCACGGCAGGCAGCCCAGATGTAGGAAAGGCTCTGTGGAGTCAGAAGTGCCGAGACAGGCAGATGGCACCAGAGGGTTTGGGGGCCAGGGCGCAAGTGGGCTAGCCCCTCCTCCCGGGAGTCGGGGAGGCCCGGCCTTCCTAGTGCCCAGGCCACGGCTCCGGGGAGAAACCCGCCATGGAGGGCACGCGGGAGGCCCTCTGCCTGAGGTGGCAGGTGTCACGCCAGGGCCACTGCAAGCCTGGCTCGGCTTGCCTGCTTTCTCCAAAGGAGGCTGGCCGACCAGCCGAACCTGGCACCTGGGCCAGGCCCCTTCCAAGGGGACGAGTTCCAGAGGATAGAGCCCTGGGGGCGGCTGCCAAGTCTCCTGGGGCGTGTGCTGGGCCCCCGTCAGAGGAGGAAGCAGCCTGGTAAACGGTGTGCCAGGCCTGAGATCTGGAGGCCTCCCACAGCCGGGTCCCTGTCCTGCCCAGGCCCCCCGAGGGAGGACGATGGTCGGGCAGTGGCGAGCGGGGTGGGGCTGGCGCCGAGCCTGCCCTTGGATGCCCCGGGGAAGGGCGCCGGGGGATGGGCTGCCCCTGGCCGGGTCTGAGGGACCGACCCAGCTCGGGGCTGTCGGGGGCAGAGAGAGAACCCCCCTCCGCCCTTTCCCTTCAGGTTCTTAGGGCTGGCCAAATCCTTCCCAAGACAGCTTGTCTGGAGAAAATCAGACCCAGCTGAAGAACATGTGTCCATGGGGGAAACCCGGGAAACTGAGTCTCCCCACACAATAGCAGAGATTCTCATCTTGCATCCTCTCCTGAGCTAATGACAAAGGTGGATGTCCCAGGTGGGCCTGTGGAATGGGAGAGGGGAGGAAGTCTATTGTCATGCAGAGGGACATGGAAAGACTTGTCTGAAGCTTATCCCCTGCACTGGGGTCAGGTCGGGAAGGGACGGCACAGAGCTGAGCAGGAACCAACCGGCCTCTCTGTGGTGGGGCTGGCCCCGGGGCAGGCGTGGGGGTGATGGCTGGAAGTGGGATGGCGCGTGAGTTGGCACCAGCCAGCGGTGGAGGCAGAGACTCAGAGGTCAGGGATCTCTCTCTCTGTCTCTGTCTCTCTCTCTCTCCCTCAGGGATCTGAGGAGAGTAAGGTGGCGCCCCCTGCCCACCTCGCCTATCTCTCCATGGGCCCTTCTTTCTCTGGCCGCTCCGGGAGCCCTGCGGGCTTGGGTTCAAGCCCCCACACACCACACAGGCCAAGGGCGCATGCGCGACCGCCGGGGCCTAGGGCTGGCCTCGGGGGGCGGGGGGGTCCTCAGTGAAGGCCCCGCCCTCCCTCCAGGCTCTGACCCAGCTGCAGCTCTTCCATCGCCGCCCTTCTGGACTCGGCTTCAGCTGTCTCCCTCCCCTCCCCCACTCCCACTCAGCTTGCAGGCCGCTTCCCTGCCTTGAAAGCATTGCTCTGGCCCTGAGGGCCACAGACCTACTGGGCTTCAAGCTCAAGGCTCTGCCTGGGCCTGCTGCTTCGGCCAGGGGCTCATTTTTTCCTGGAAAGACAAAGCCATGGCCTCACCCCACGCCTGCACTTTGCCACGGCAGGCAGCCCAGATGTAGGAAAGGCTCTGTGGAGTCAGAAGTGCCGAGACAGGCAGATGGCACCAGAGGGTTTGGGGGCCAGGGCGCAACTGGGCTAGCCCCTCCTCCCGGGAGTCGGGGAGGCCCGGCCTTCCTAGTGCCCAGGCCACGGCTCCGGGGAGAAACCCGCCATGGAGGGCACGCGGGAGGCCCTCTGCCTGAGGTGGCAGGTGTCACGCCAGGGCCACTGCAAGCCTGGCTCGGCTTGCCTGCTTTCTCCAAAGGAGGCTGGCCGACCAGCCGAACCTGGCACCTGGGCCAGGCCCCTTCCAAGGGGACGAGTTCCAGAGGATAGAGCCCTGGGGGCGGCTGCCAAGTCTCCTGGGGCGTGTGCTGGGCCCCCGTCAGAGGAGGAAGCAGCCTGGTAAACGGTGTGCCAGGCCTGAGATCTGGAGGCCTCCCACACCCGGGTCCCTGTCCTGCCCAGGCCCCCCGAGGGAGGACGATGGTCGGGCAGTGGCGAGCGGGGTGGGGCTGGCGCCGAGCCTGCCCTTGGATGCCCCGGGGAAGGGCGCCGGGGGATGGGCTGCCCCTGGCCGGGTCTGAGGGACCGACCCAGCTCGGGGCTGTCGGGGGCAGAGAGAGAACCCCCCTCCGCCCTTTCCCTTCAGGTTCTTAGGGCTGGCCAAATCCTTCCCAAGACAGCTTGTCTGGAGAAAATCAGACCCAGCTGAAGAACATGTGTCCATGGGGGAAACCCGGGAAACTGAGTCTCCCCACACAATAGCAGAGATTCTCATCTTGCATCCTCTCCTGAGCTAATGACAAAGGTGGATGTCCCAGGTGGGCCTGTGGAATGGGAGAGGGGAGGAAGTCTATTGTCATGCAGAGGGACATGGAAAGACTTGTCTGAAGCTTATCCCCTGCACTGGGGTCAGGTCGGGAAGGGACGGCACAGAGCTGAGCAGGAACCAACCGGCCTCTCTGTGGTGGGGCTGGCCCCGGGGCAGGCGTGGGGGTGATGGCTGGAAGTGGGATGGCGCGTGAGTTGGCACCAGCCAGCGGTGGAGGCAGAGACTCAGAGGTCAGGGATCTCTCTCTCTGTCTCTGTCTCTCTCTCTCTCCCTCAGGGATCTGAGGAGAGTAAGGTGGCGCCCCCTGCCCACCTCGCCTACCTCTCCATGGGCCCTTCTTTCTCTGGCCGCTCCGGGAGCCCTGCGGGCTTGGGTTCAAGCCCCCACACACCACACAGGCCAAGGGCGCATGCGCGACCGCCGGGGCCTAGGGCTGGCCTCGGGGGGCGGGGGGGTCCTCAGTGAAGGCCCCGCCCTCCCTCCAGGCTCTGACCCAGCTGCAGCTCTTCCATCGCCGCCCTTCTGGACTCGGCTTCAGCTGTCTCCCTCCCCTCCCCCACTCCCACTCAGCTTGCAGGCCGCTTCCCTGCCTTGAAAGCATTGCTCTGGCCCTGAGGGCCACAGACCTACTGGGCTTCAAGCTCAAGGCTCTGCCTGGGCCTGCTGCTTCGGCCAGGGGCTCATTTTTTCCTGGAAAGACAAAGCCATGGCCTCACCCCACGCCTGCACTTTGCCACGGCAGGCAGCCCAGATGTAGGAAAGGCTCTGTGGAGTCAGAAGTGCCGAGACAGGCAGATGGCACCAGAGGGTTTGGGGGCCAGGGCGCAAGTGGGCTAGCCCCTCCTCCCGGGAGTCGGGGAGGCCCGGCCTTCCTAGTGCCCAGGCCACGGCTCCGGGGAGAAACCCGCCATGGAGGGCACGCGGGAGGCCCTCTGCCTGAGGTGGCAGGTGTCACGCCAGGGCCACTGCAAGCCTGGCTCGGCTTGCCTGCTTTCTCCAAAGGAGGCTGGCCGACCAGCCGAACCTGGCACCTGGGCCAGGCCCCTTCCAAGGGGACGAGTTCCAGAGGCTAGAGCCCTGGGGGCGGCTGCCAAGTCTCCTGGGGCGTGTGCTGGGCCCCCGTCAGAGGAGGAAGCAGCCTGGTAAACGGTGTGCCAGGCCTGAGATCTGGAGGCCTCCCACAGCCGGGTCCCTGTCCTGCCCAGGCCCCCCGAGGGAGGACGATGGTCGGGCAGTGGCGAGCGGGGTGGGGCTGGCGCCGAGCCTGCCCTTGGATGCCCCGGGGAAGGGCGCCGGGGGATGGGCTGCCCCTGGCCGGGTCTGAGGGACCGACCCAGCTCGGGGCTGTCGGGGGCAGAGAGAGAACCCCCCTCCGCCCTTTCCCTTCAGGTTCTTAGGGCTGGCCAAATCCTTCCCAAGACAGCTTGTCTGGAGAAAATCAGACCCAGCTGAAGAACATGTGTCCATGGGGGAAACCCGGGAAACTGAGTCTCCCCACACAATAGCAGAGATTCTCATCTTGCATCCTCTCCTGAGCTAATGACAAAGGTGGATGTCCCGGGTGGGTGGGCCTGTGGAATGGGAGAGGGGAGGAAGTCTATTGTCATGCAGAGGGACATGGAAAGACTTGTCTGAAGCTTATCCCCTGGACTGGGGTCAGGTCGGGAAGGGACGGCACAGAGGTGAGCAGGAACCAACCGGCCTCTCTGTGGTGGGGCTGGCCCCGGGGCAGGCGTGGGGGTGATGGCTGGAAGTGGGATGGCGCGTGAGTTGGCACCAGCCAGCGGTGGAGGCAGAGACTCAGAGGTCAGGGATCTCTCTCTCTGTCTCTGTCTCTGTCTCTCTCCCTCAGGGAGCTGAGGAGAGTAAGGTGGCGCCCCCTGCCCACCTCGCCTACCTCTCCATGGGCCCTTCTTTCTCTGGCCGCTCCGGGAGCCCTGCGGGCTTGGGTTCAAGCCCCCACACACCACACAGGCCAAGGGCGCATGCGCGACCGCCGGGGCCTAGGGCTGGCCTCGGGGGGCGGGGGGGTCCTCAGTGAAGGCCCCGCCCTCCCTCCAGGCTCTGACCCAGCTGCAGCTCTTCCATCGCCGCCCTTCTGGACTCGGCTTCAGCTGTCTCCCTCCCCTCCCCCACTCCCACTCAGCTTGCAGGCCGCTTCCCTGCCTTGAAAGCATGGCTCTGGCCCTGAGGGCCACAGACCTACTGGGCTTCAAGCTCAAGGCTCTGCCTGGGCCTGCTGCTTCGGCCAGGGGCTCATTTTTTCCTGGAAAGACAAAGCCATGGCCTCACCCCACGCCTGCACTTTGCCACGGCAGGCAGCCCAGATGTAGGAAAGGCTCTGTGGAGTCAGAAGTGCCGAGACAGGCAGATGGCACCAGAGGGTTTGGGGGCCAGGGCGCAAGTGGGCTAGCCCCTCCTCCCGGGAGTCGGGGAGGCCCGGCCTTCCTAGTGCCCAGGCCACGGCTCCGGGGAGAAACCCGCCATGGAGGGCACGCGGGAGGCCCTCTGCCTGAGGTGGCAGGTGTCACGCCAGGGCCACTGCAAGCCTGGCTCGGCTTGCCTGCTTTCTCCAAAGGAGGCTGGCCGACCAGCCGAACCTGGCACCTGGGCCAGGCCCCTTCCAAGGGGACGAGTTCCAGAGGATAGAGCCCTGGGGGCGGCTGCCATGTCTCCTGGGGCGTGTGCTGGGCCCCCGTCAGAGGAGGAAGCAGCCTGGTAAACGGTGTGCCAGGCCTGAGATCTGGAGGCCTCCCACACCCGGGTCCCTGTCCTGCCCAGGCCCCCCGAGGGAGGACGATGGTCGGGCAGTGGCGAGCGGGGTGGGGCTGGCGCCGAGCCTGCCCTTGGATGCCCCGGGGAAGGGCGCCGGGGGATGGGCTGCCCCTGGCCGGGTCTGAGGGACCGACCCAGCTCGGGGCTGTCGGGGGCAGAGAGAGAACCCCCCTCCGCCCTTTCCCTTCAGGTTCTTAGGGCTGGCCAAATCCTTCCCAAGACAGCTTGTCTGGAGAAAATCAGACCCAGCTGAAGAACATGTGTCCATGGGGGAAACCCGGGAAACTGAGTCTCCCCACACAATAGCAGAGATTCTCATCTTGCATCCTCTCCTGAGCTAATGACAATGGTGGATGTCCCAGGTGGGCCTGTGGAATGGGAGAGGGGAGGAAGTCTATTGTCATGCAGAGGGACATGGAAAGACTTGTCTGAAGCTTATCCCCTGCACTGAGGTCAGGTCGGGAAGGGACAGCACAGAGCTGAGCAGGAACCAACCGGCCTCTCTGTGGTGGGGCTGGCCCCGGGGCAGGCGTGGGGGTGATGGCTGGAAGTGGGATGGCGCGTGAGTTGGCACCAGCCAGCGGTGGAGGCAGAGACTCAGAGGTCAGGGATCTCTCTCTCTGTCTCTGTCTCTCTCTCTCTCCCTCAGGGATCTGAGGAGAGTAAGGTGGCGCCCCCTGCCCACCTCGCCTACCTCTCCATGGGCCCTTCTTTCTCTGGCCGCTCCGGGAGCCCTGCGGGCTTGGGTTCAAGCCCCCACACACCACACAGGCCAAGGGCGCATGCGCGACCGCCGGGGCCTAGGGCTGGCCTCGGGGGGCGGGGGGTCCTCAGTGAAGGCCCCGCCCTCCCTCCAGGCTCTGACCCAGCTGCAGCTCTTCCATCGCCGCCCTTCTGGACTCGGCTTCAGCTGTCTCCCTCCCCTCCCCCACTCCCACTCAGCTTGCAGGCCGCTTCCCTGCCTTGAAAGCATTGCTCTGGCCCTGAGGGCCACAGACCTACTGGGCTTCAAGCTCAAGGCTCTGCCTGGGCCTGCTGCTTCGGCCAGGGGCTCATTTTTTCCTGGAAAGACAAAGCCATGGCCTCACCCCACGCCTGCACTTTGCCACGGCAGGCAGCCCAGATGTAGGAAAGGCTCTGTGGAGTCAGAAGTGCCGAGACAGGCAGATGGCACCAGAGGGTTTGGGGGCCAGGGCGCAAGTGGGCTAGCCCCTCCTCCCGGGAGTCGGGGAGGCCCGGCCTTCCTAGTGCCCAGGCCACGGCTCCGGGGAGAAACCCGCCATGGAGGGCACGCGGGAGGCCCTCTGCCTGAGGTGGCAGGTGTCACGCCAGGGCCACTGCAAGCCTGGCTCGGCTTGCCTGCTTTCTCCAAAGGAGGCTGGCCGACCAGCCGAACCTGGCACCTGGGCCAGGCCCCTTCCAAGGGGACGAGTTCCAGAGGCTAGAGCCCTGGGGGCGGCTGCCAAGTCTCCTGGGGCGTGTGCTGGGCCCCCGTCAGAGGAGGAAGCAGCCTGGTAAACGGTGTGCCAGGCCTGAGATCTGGAGGCCTCCCACAGCCGGGTCCCTGTCCTGCCCAGGCCCCCCGAGGGAGGACGATGGTCGGGCAGTGGCGAGCGGGGTGGGGCTGGCGCCGAGCCTGCCCTTGGATGCCCCGGGGAAGGGCGCCGGGGGATGGGCTGCCCCTGGCCGGGTCTGAGGGACCGACCCAGCTCGGGGCTGTCGGGGGCAGAGAGAGAACCCCCCTCCGCCCTTTCCCTTCAGGTTCTTAGGGCTGGCCAAATCCTTCCCAAGACAGCTTGTCTGGAGAAAATCAGACCCAGCTGAAGAACATGTGTCCATGGGGGAAACCCGGGAAACTGAGTCTCCCCACACAATAGCAGAGATTCTCATCTTGCATCCTCTCCTGAGCTAATGACAAAGGTGGATGTCCCGGGTGGGTGGGCCTGTGGAATGGGAGAGGGGAGGAAGTCTATTGTCATGCAGAGGGACATGGAAAGACTTGTCTGAAGCTTATCCCCTGGACTGGGGTCAGGTCGGGAAGGGACGGCACAGAGGTGAGCAGGAACCAACCGGCCTCTCTGTGGTGGGGCTGGCCCCGGGGCAGGCGTGGGGGTGATGGCTGGAAGTGGGATGGCGCGTGAGTTGGCACCAGCCAGCGGTGGAGGCAGAGACTCAGAGGTCAGGGATCTCTCTCTCTGTCTCTGTCTCTGTCTCTCTCCCTCAGGGAGCTGAGGAGAGTAAGGTGGCGCCCCCTGCCCACCTCGCCTACCTCTCCATGGGCCCTTCTTTCTCTGGCCGCTCCGGGAGCCCTGCGGGCTTGGGTTCAAGCCCCCACACACCACACAGGCCAAGGGCGCATGCGCGACCGCCGGGGCCTAGGGCTGGCCTCGGGGGGCGGGGGGGTCCTCAGTGAAGGCCCCGCCCTCCCTCCAGGCTCTGACCCAGCTGCAGCTCTTCCATCGCCGCCCTTCTGGACTCGGCTTCAGCTGTCTCCCTCCCCTCCCCCACTCCCACTCAGCTTGCAGGCCGCTTCCCTGCCTTGAAAGCATGGCTCTGGCCCTGAGGGCCACAGACCTACTGGGCTTCAAGCTCAAGGCTCTGCCTGGGCCTGCTGCTTCGGCCAGGGGCTCATTTTTTCCTGGAAAGACAAAGCCATGGCCTCACCCCACGCCTGCACTTTGCCACGGCAGGCAGCCCAGATGTAGGAAAGGCTCTGTGGAGTCAGAAGTGCCGAGACAGGCAGATGGCACCAGAGGGTTTGGGGGCCAGGGCGCAAGTGGGCTAGCCCCTCCTCCCGGGAGTCGGGGAGGCCCGGCCTTCCTAGTGCCCAGGCCACGGCTCCGGGGAGAAACCCGCCATGGAGGGCACGCGGGAGGCCCTCTGCCTGAGGTGGCAGGTGTCACGCCAGGGCCACTGCAAGCCTGGCTCGGCTTGCCTGCTTTCTCCAAAGGAGGCTGGCCGACCAGCCGAACCTGGCACCTGGGCCAGGCCCCTTCCAAGGGGACGAGTTCCAGAGGATAGAGCCCTGGGGGCGGCTGCCATGTCTCCTGGGGCGTGTGCTGGGCCCCCGTCAGAGGAGGAAGCAGCCTGGTAAACGGTGTGCCAGGCCTGAGATCTGGAGGCCTCCCACACCCGGGTCCCTGTCCTGCCCAGGCCCCCCGAGGGAGGACGATGGTCGGGCAGTGGCGAGCGGGGTGGGGCTGGCGCCGAGCCTGCCCTTGGATGCCCCGGGGAAGGGCGCCGGGGGATGGGCTGCCCCTGGCCGGGTCTGAGGGACCGACCCAGCTCGGGGCTGTCGGGGGCAGAGAGAGAACCCCCCTCCGCCCTTTCCCTTCAGGTTCTTAGGGCTGGCCAAATCCTTCCCAAGACAGCTTGTCTGGAGAAAATCAGACCCAGCTGAAGAACATGTGTCCATGGGGGAAACCCGGGAAACTGAGTCTCCCCACACAATAGCAGAGATTCTCATCTTGCATCCTCTCCTGAGCTAATGACAATGGTGGATGTCCCAGGTGGGCCTGTGGAATGGGAGAGGGGAGGAAGTCTATTGTCATGCAGAGGGACATGGAAAGACTTGTCTGAAGCTTATCCCCTGCACTGAGGTCAGGTCGGGAAGGGACAGCACAGAGCTGAGCAGGAACCAACCGGCCTCTCTGTGGTGGGGCTGGCCCCGGGGCAGGCGTGGGGGTGATGGCTGGAAGTGGGATGGCGCGTGAGTTGGCACCAGCCAGCGGTGGAGGCAGAGACTCAGAGGTCAGGGATCTCTCTCTCTGTCTCTGTCTCTCTCTCTCTCCCTCAGGGATCTGAGGAGAGTAAGGTGGCGCCCCCTGCCCACCTCGCCTACCTCTCCATGGGCCCTTCTTTCTCTGGCCGCTCCGGGAGCCCTGCGGGCTTGGGTTCAAGCCCCCACACACCACACAGGCCAAGGGCGCATGCGCGACCGCCGGGGCCTAGGGCTGGCCTCGGGGGGCGGGGGGTCCTCAGTGAAGGCCCCGCCCTCCCTCCAGGCTCTGACCCAGCTGCAGCTCTTCCATCGCCGCCCTTCTGGACTCGGCTTCAGCTGTCTCCCTCCCCTCCCCCACTCCCACTCAGCTTGCAGGCCGCTTCCCTGCCTTGAAAGCATTGCTCTGGCCCTGAGGGCCACAGACCTACTGGGCTTCAAGCTCAAGGCTCTGCCTGGGCCTGCTGCTTCGGCCAGGGGCTCATTTTTTCCTGGAAAGACAAAGCCATGGCCTCACCCCACGCCTGCACTTTGCCACGGCAGGCAGCCCAGATGTAGGAAAGGCTCTGTGGAGTCAGAAGTGCCGAGACAGGCAGATGGCACCAGAGGGTTTGGGGGCCAGGGCGCAAGTGGGCTAGCCCCTCCTCCCGGGAGTCGGGGAGGCCCGGCCTTCCTAGTGCCCAGGCCACGGCTCCGGGGAGAAACCCGCCATGGAGGGCACGCGGGAGGCCCTCTGCCTGAGGTGGCAGGTGTCACGCCAGGGCCACTGCAAGCCTGGCTCGGCTTGCCTGCTTTCTCCAAAGGAGGCTGGCCGACCAGCCGAACCTGGCACCTGGGCCAGGCCCCTTCCAAGGGGACGAGTTCCAGAGGATAGATCCCTGGGGGCGGCTGGCAAGTCTCCTGGGGCGTGTGCTGGGCCCCCGTCAGAGGAGGAAGCAGCCTGGTAAACGGTGTGCCAGGCCTGAGATCTGGAGGCCTCCCACAGCCGGGTCCCTGTCCTGCCCAGGCCCCCCGAGGGAGGACGATGGTCGGGCAGTGGCGAGCGGGGTGGGGCTGGCGCCGAGCCTGCCCTTGGATGCCCCGGGGAAGGGCGCCGGGGGATGGGCTGCCCCTGGCCGGGTCTGAGGGACCGACCCAGCTCGGGGCTGTCGGGGGCAGAGAGAGAACCCCCCTCCGCCCTTTCCCTTCAGGTTCTTAGGGCTGGCCAAATCCTTCCCAAGACAGCTTGTCTGGAGAAAATCAGACCCAGCTGAAGAACATGTGTCCATGGGGGAAACCCGGGAAACTGAGTCTCCCCACACAATAGCAGAGATTCTCATCTTGCATCCTCTCCTGAGCTAATGACAAAGGTGGATGTCCCGGGTGGGTGGGCCTGTGGAATGGGAGAGGGGAGGAAGTCTATTGTCATGCAGAGGGACATGGAAAGACTTGTCTGAAGCTTATCCCCTGGACTGGGGTCAGGTCGGGAAGGGACGGCACAGAGGTGAGCAGGAACCAACCGGCCTCTCTGTGGTGGGGCTGGCCCCGGGGCAGGCGTGGGGGTGATGGCTGGAAGTGGGATGGCGCGTGAGTTGGCACCAGCCAGCGGTGGAGGCAGAGACTCAGAGGTCAGGGATCTCTCTCTCTGTCTCTGTCTCTGTCTCTCTCCCTCAGGGAGCTGAGGAGAGTAAGGTGGCGCCCCCTGCCCACCTCGCCTACCTCTCCATGGGCCCTTCTTTCTCTGGCCGCTCCGGGAGCCCTGCGGGCTTGGGTTCAAGCCCCCACACACCACACAGGCCAAGGGCGCATGCGCGACCGCCGGGGCCTAGGGCTGGCCTCGGGGGGCGGGGGGGTCCTCAGTGAAGGCCCCGCCCTCCCTCCAGGCTCTGACCCAGCTGCAGCTCTTCCATCGCCGCCCTTCTGGACTCGGCTTCAGCTGTCTCCCTCCCCTCCCCCACTCCCACTCAGCTTGCAGGCCGCTTCCCTGCCTTGAAAGCATGGCTCTGGCCCTGAGGGCCACAGACCTACTGGGCTTCAAGCTCAAGGCTCTGCCTGGGCCTGCTGCTTCGGCCAGGGGCTCATTTTTTCCTGGAAAGACAAAGCCATGGCCTCACCCCACGCCTGCACTTTGCCACGGCAGGCAGCCCAGATGTAGGAAAGGCTCTGTGGAGTCAGAAGTGCCGAGACAGGCAGATGGCACCAGAGGGTTTGGGGGCCAGGGCGCAAGTGGGCTAGCCCCTCCTCCCGGGAGTCGGGGAGGCCCGGCCTTCCTAGTGCCCAGGCCACGGCTCCGGGGAGAAACCCGCCATGGAGGGCACGCGGGAGGCCCTCTGCCTGAGGTGGCAGGTGTCACGCCAGGGCCACTGCAAGCCTGGCTCGGCTTGCCTGCTTTCTCCAAAGGAGGCTGGCCGACCAGCCGAACCTGGCACCTGGGCCAGGCACCTTCCAAGGGGACGAGTTCCAGAGGATAGAGCCCTGGGGGCGGCTGCCATGTCTCCTGGGGCGTGTGCTGGGCCCCCGTCAGAGGAGGAAGCAGCCTGGTAAACGGTGTGCCAGGCCTGAGATCTGGAGGCCTCCCACAGCCGGGTCCCTGTCCTGCCCAGGCCCCCCGAGGGAGGACGATGGTCGGGCAGTGGCGAGCGGGGTGGGGCTGGCGCCGAGCCTGCCCTTGGATGCCCCGGGGAAGGGCGCCGGGGGATGGGCTGCCCCTGGCCGGGTCTGAGGGACCGACCCAGCTCGGGGCTGTCGGGGGCAGAGAGAGAACCCCCCTCCGCCCTTTCCCTTCAGGTTCTTAGGGCTGGCCAAATCCTTCCCAAGACAGCTTGTCTGGAGAAAATCAGACCCAGCTGAAGAACATGTGTCCATGGGGGAAACCCGGGAAACTGAGTCTCCCCACACAATAGCAGAGATTCTCATCTTGCATCCTCTCCTGAGCTAATGACAAAGGTGGATGTCCCAGGTGGGCCTGTGGAATGGGAGAGGGGAGGAAGTCTATTGTCATGCAGAGGGACATGGAAAGACTTGTCTGAAGCTTATCCCCTGCACTGGGGTCAGGTCGGGAAGGGACGGCACAGAGCTGAGCAGGAACCAACCGGCCTCTCTGTGGTGGGGCTGGCCCCGGGGCAGGCGTGGGGGTGATGGCTGGAAGTGGGATGGCGCGTGAGTTGGCACCAGCCAGCGGTGGAGGCAGAGACTCAGAGGTCAGGGATCTCTCTCTCTGTCTCTGTCTCTCTCTCTCTCCCTCAGGGATCTGAGGAGAGTAAGGTGGCGCCCCCTGCCCACCTCGCCTACCTCTCCATGGGCCCTTCTTTCTCTGGCCGCTCCGGGAGCCCTGCGGGCTTGGGTTCAAGCCCCCACACACCACACAGGCCAAGGGCGCATGCGCGACCGCCGGGGCCTAGGGCTGGCCTCGGGGGGCGGGGGGGTCCTCAGTGAAGGCCCCGCCCTCCCTCCAGGCTCTGACCCAGCTGCAGCTCTTCCATCGCCGCCCTTCTGGACTCGGCTTCAGCTGTCTCCCTCCCCTCCCCCACTCCCACTCAGCTTGCAGGCCGCTTCCCTGCCTTGAAAGCATTGCTCTGGCCCTGAGGGCCACAGACCTACTGGGCTTCAAGCTCAAGGCTCTGCCTGGGCCTGCTGCTTCGGCCAGGGGCTCATTTTTTCCTGGAAAGACAAAGCCATGGCCTCACCCCACGCCTGCACTTTGCCACGGCAGGCAGCCCAGATGTAGGAAAGGCTCTGTGGAGTCAGAAGTGCCGAGACAGGCAGATGGCACCAGAGGGTTTGGGGGCCAGGGCGCAAGTGGGCTAGCCCCTCCTCCCGGGAGTCGGGGAGGCCCGGCCTTCCTAGTGCCCAGGCCACGGCTCCGGGGAGAAACCCGCCATGGAGGGCACGCGGGAGGCCCTCTGCCTGAGGTGGCAGGTGTCACGCCAGGGCCACTGCAAGCCTGGCTCGGCTTGCCTGCTTTCTCCAAAGGAGGCTGGCCGACCAGCCGAACCTGGCACCTGGGCCAGGCCCCTTCCAAGGGGACGAGTTCCAGAGGCTAGAGCCCTGGGGGCGGCTGCCAAGTCTCCTGGGGCGTGTGCTGGGCCCCCGTCAGAGGAGGAAGCAGCCTGGTAAACGGTGTGCCAGGCCTGAGATCTGGAGGCCTCCCACAGCCGGGTCCCTGTCCTGCCCAGGCCCCCCGAGGGAGGACGATGGTCGGGCAGTGGCGAGCGGGGTGGGGCTGGCGCCGAGCCTGCCCTTGGATGCCCCGGGGAAGGGCGCCGGGGGATGGGCTGCCCCTGGCCGGGTCTGAGGGACCGACCCAGCTCGGGGCTGTCGGGGGCAGAGAGAGAACCCCCCTCCGCCCTTTCCCTTCAGGTTCTTAGGGCTGGCCAAATCCTTCCCAAGACAGCTTGTCTGGAGAAAATCAGACCCAGCTGAAGAACATGTGTCCATGGGGGAAACCCGGGAAACTGAGTCTCCCCACACAATAGCAGAGATTCTCATCTTGCATCCTCTCCTGAGCTAATGCCAAAGGTGGATGTCCCGGGTGGGTGGGCCTGTGGAATGGGAGAGGGGAGGAAGTCTATTGTCATGCAGAGGGACATGGAAAGACTTGTCTGAAGCTTATCCCCTGGACTGGGGTCAGGTCGGGAAGGGAAGGCACAGAGGTGAGCAGGAACCAACCGGCCTCTCTGTGGTGGGGCTGGCCCCGGGGCAGGCGTGGGGGTGATGGCTGGAAGTGGGATGGCGCGTGAGTTGGCACCAGCCAGCGGTGGAGGCAGAGACTCAGAGGTCAGGGATCTCTCTCTCTGTCTCTGTCTCTGTCTCTCTCCCTCAGGGAGCTGAGGAGAGTAAGGTGGCGCCCCCTGCCCACCTCGCCTACCTCTCCATGGGCCCTTCTTTCTCTGGCCGCTCCGGGAGCCCTGCGGGCTTGGGTTCAAGCCCCCACACACCACACAGGCCAAGGGCGCATGCGCGACCGCCGGGGCCTAGGGCTGGCCTCGGGGGGCGGGGGGTCCTCAGTGAAGGCCCCGCCCTCCCTCCAGGCTCTGACCCAGCTGCAGCTCTTCCATCGCCGCCCTTCTGGACTCGGCTTCAGCTGTCTCCCTCCCCTCCCCCACTCCCACTCAGCTTGCAGGCCGCTTCCCTGCCTTGAAAGCATTGCTCTGGCCCTGAGGGCCACAGACCTACTGGGCTTCAAGCTCAAGGCTCTGCCTGGGCCTGCTGCTTCGGCCAGGGGCTCATTTTTTCCTGGAAAGACAAAGCCATGGCCTCACCCCACGCCTGCACTTTGCCACGGCAGGCAGCCCAGATGTAGGAAAGGCTCTGTGGAGTCAGAAGTGCCGAGACAGGCAGATGGCACCAGAGGGTTTGGGGGCCAGGGCGCAAGTGGGCTAGCCCCTCCTCCCGGGAGTCGGGGAGGCCCGGCCTTCCTAGTGCCCAGGCCACGGCTCCGGGGAGAAACCCGCCATGGAGGGCACGCGGGAGGCCCTCTGCCTGAGGTGGCAGGTGTCACGCCAGGGCCACTGCAAGCCTGGCTCGGCTTGCCTGCTTTCTCCAAAGGAGGCTGGCCGACCAGCCGAACCTGGCACCTGGGCCAGGCCCCTTCCAAGGGGACGAGTGCCAGAGGATAGAGCCCTGGGGGCGGCTGCCAAGTCTCCTGGGGCGTGTGCTGGGCCCCCGTCAGAGGAGGAAGCAGCCTGGTAAACGGTGTGCCAGGCCTGAGATCTGGAGGCCTCCCACAGCCGGGTCCCTGTCCTGCCCAGGCCCCCCGAGGGAGGACGATGGTCGGGCAGTGGCGAGCGGGGTGGGGCTGGCGCCGAGCCTGCCCTTGGATGCCCCGGGGAAGGGCGCCGGGGGATGGGCTGCCCCTGGCCGGGTCTGAGGGACCGACCCAGCTCGGGGCTGTCGGGGGCAGAGAGAGAACCCCCCTCCGCCCTTTCCCTTCAGGTTCTTAGGGCTGGCCAAATCCTTCCCAAGACAGCTTGTCTGGAGAAAATCAGACCCAGCTGAAGAACATGTGTCCATGGGGGAAACCCGGGAAACTGAGTCTCCCCACACAATAGCAGAGATTCTCATCTTGCATCCTCTCCTGAGCTAATGACAAAGGTGGATGTCCCAGGTGGGCCTGTGGAATGGGAGAGGGGAGGAAGTCTATTGTCATGCAGAGGGACATGGAAAGACTTGTCTGAAGCTTATCCCCTGCACTGGGGTCAGGTCGGGAAGGGACGGCACAGAGCTGAGCAGGAACCAACCGGCCTCTCTGTGGTGGGGCTGGCCCCGGGGCAGGCGTGGGGGTGATGGCTGGAAGTGGGATGGCGCGTGAGTTGGCACCAGCCAGCGGTGGAGGCAGAGACTCAGAGGTCAGGGATCTCTCTCTCTGTCTCTGTCTCTCTCTCTCTCCCTCAGGGATCTGAGGAGAGTAAGGTGGCGCCCCCTGCCCACCTCGCCTACCTCTCCATGGGCCCTTCTTTCTCTGGCCGCTCCGGGAGCCCTGCGGGCTTGGGTTCAAGCCCCCACACACCACACAGGCCAAGGGCGCATGCGCGACCGCCGGGGCCTAGGGCTGGCCTCGGGGGGCGGGGGGGTCCTCAGTGAAGGCCCCGCCCTCCCTCCAGGCTCTGACCCAGCTGCAGCTCTTCCATCGCCGCCCTTCTGGACTCGGCTTCAGCTGTCTCCCTCCCCTCCCCCACTCCCACTCAGCTTGCAGGCCGCTTCCCTGCCTTGAAAGCATTGCTCTGGCCCTGAGGGCCACAGACCTACTGGGCTTCAAGCTCAAGGCTCTGCCTGGGCCTGCTGCTTCGGCCAGGGGCTCATTTTTTCCTGGAAAGACAAAGCCATGGCCTCACCCCACGCCTGCACTTTGCCACGGCAGGCAGCCCAGATGTAGGAAAGGCTCTGTGGAGTCAGAAGTGCCGAGACAGGCAGATGGCACCAGAGGGTTTGGGGGCCAGGGCGCAACTGGGCTAGCCCCTCCTCCCGGGAGTCGGGGAGGCCCGGCCTTCCTAGTGCCCAGGCCACGGCTCCGGGGAGAAACCCGCCATGGAGGGCACGCGGGAGGCCCTCTGCCTGAGGTGGCAGGTGTCACGCCAGGGCCACTGCAAGCCTGGCTCGGCTTGCCTGCTTTCTCCAAAGGAGGCTGGCCGACCAGCCGAACCTGGCACCTGGGCCAGGCCCCTTCCAAGGGGACGAGTTCCAGAGGCTAGAGCCCTGGGGGCGGCTGCCAAGTCTCCTGGGGCGTGTGCTGGGCCCCCGTCAGAGGAGGAAGCAGCCTGGTAAACGGTGTGCCAGGCCTGAGATCTGGAGGCCTCCCACAGCCGGGTCCCTGTCCTGCCCAGGCCCCCCGAGGGAGGACGATGGTCGGGCAGTGGCGAGCGGGGTGGGGCTGGCGCCGAGCCTGCCCTTGGATGCCCCGGGGAAGGGCGCCGGGGGATGGGCTGCCCCTGGCCGGGTCTGAGGGACCGACCCAGCTCGGGGCTGTCGGGGGCAGAGAGAGAACCCCCCTACGCCCTTTCCCTTCAGGTTCTTAGGGCTGGCCAAATCCTTCCCAAGACAGCTTGTCTGGAGAAAATCAGACCCAGCTGAAGAACATGTGTCCATGGGGGAAACCCGGGAAACTGAGTCTCCCCACACAATAGCAGAGATTCTCATCTTGCATCCTCTCCTGAGCTAATGACAAAGGTGGATGTCCCGGGTGGGTGGGCCTGTGGAATGGGAGAGGGGAGGAAGTCTATTGTCATGCAGAGGGACATGGAAAGACTTGTCTGAAGCTTATCCCCTGGACTGGGGTCAGGTCGGGAAGGGACGGCACAGAGGTGAGCAGGAACCAACCGGCCTCTCTGTGGTGGGGCTGGCCCCGGGGCAGGCGTGGGGGTGATGGCTGGAAGTGGGATGGCGCGTGAGTTGGCACCAGCCAGCGGTGGAGGCAGAGACTCAGAGGTCAGGGATCTCTCTCTCTGTCTCTGTCTCTCTCTCTCTCCCTCAGGGAGCTGAGGAGAGTAAGGTGGCGCCTCCTGCCCACCTCGCCTACCTCTCCATGGGCCCTTCTTTCTCTGGCCGCTCCGGGAGCCCTGCGGGCTTGGGTTCAAGCCCCCACACACCACACAGGCCAAGGGCGCATGCGCGACCGCCGGGGCCTAGGGCTGGCCTCGGGGGGCGGGGGGTCCTCAGTGAAGGCCCCGCCCTCCCTCCAGGCTCTGACCCAGCTGCAGCTCTTCCATCGCCGCCCTTCTGGACTCGGCTTCAGCTGTCTCCCTCCCCTCCCCCACTCCCACTCAGCTTGCAGGCCGCTTCCCTGCCTTGAAAGCATTGCTCTGGCCCTGAGGGCCACAGACCTACTGGGCTTCAAGCTCAAGGCTCTGCCTGGGCCTGCTGCTTCGGCCAGGGGCTCATTTTTTCCTGGAAAGACAAAGCCATGGCCTCACCCCACGCCTGCACTTTGCCACGGCAGGCAGCCCAGATGTAGGAAAGGCTCTGTGGAGTCAGAAGTGCCGAGACAGGCAGATGGCACCAGAGGGTTTGGGGGCCAGGGCGCAAGTGGGCTAGCCCCTCCTCCCGGGAGTCGGGGAGGCCCGGCCTTCCTAGTGCCCAGGCCACGGCTCCGGGGAGAAACCCGCCATGGAGGGCACGCGGGAGGCCCTCTGCCTGAGGTGGCAGGTGTCACGCCAGGGCCACTGCAAGCCTGGCTCGGCTTGCCTGCTTTCTCCAAAGGAGGCTGGCCGACCAGCCGAACCTGGCACCTGGGCCAGGCCCCTTCCAAGGGGACGAGTTCCAGAGGATAGAGCCCTGGGGGCGGCTGCCAAGTCTCCTGGGGCGTGTGCTGGGCCCCCGTCAGAGGAGGAAGCAGCCTGGTAAACGGTGTGCCAGGCCTGAGATCTGGAGGCCTCCCACACCCGGGTCCCTGTCCTGCCCAGGCCCCCCGAGGGAGGACGATGGTCGGGCAGTGGCGAGCGGGGTGGGGCTGGCGCCGAGCCTGCCCTTGGATGCCCCGGGGAAGGGCGCCGGGGGATGGGCTGCCCCTGGCCAGGTCTGAGGGACCGACCCAGCTCGGGGCTGTCGGGGGCAGAGAGAGAACCCCCCTCCGCCCTTTCCCTTCAGGTTCTTAGGGCTGGCCAAATCCTTCCCAAGACAGCTTGTCTGGAGAAAATCAGACCCAGCTGAAGAACATGTGTCCATGGGGGAAACCCGGGAAACTGAGTCTCCCCACACAATAGCAGAGATTCTCATCTTGCATCCTCTCCTGAGCTAATGACAAAGGTGGATGTCCCGGGTGGGTGGGCCTGTGGAATGGGAGAGGGGAGGAAGTCTATTGTCATGCAGAGGGACATGGAAAGACTTGTCTGAAGCTTATCCCCTGGACTGGGGTCAGGTCGGGAAGGGACGGCACAGAGGTGAGCAGGAACCAACCGGCCTCTCTGTGGTGGGGCTGGCCCCGGGGCAGGCGTGGGGGTGATGGCTGGAAGTGGGATGGCGCGTGAGTTGGCACCAGCCAGCGGTGGAGGCAGAGACTCAGAGGTCAGGGATCTCTCTCTCTGTCTCTGTCTCTCTCTCTCTCCCTCAGGGAGCTGAGGAGAGTAAGGTGGCGCCCCCTGCCCACCTCGCCTACCTCTCCATGGGCCCTTCTTTCTCTGGCCGCTCCGGGAGCCCTGCGGGCTTGGGTTCAAGCCCCCACACACCACACAGGCCAAGGGCGCATGCGCGACCGCCGGGGCCTAGGGCTGGCCTCGGGGGGCGGGGGGTCCTCAGTGAAGGCCCCGCCCTCCCTCCAGGCTCTGACCCAGCTGCAGCTCTTCCATCGCCGCCCTTCTGGACTGGGCTTCAGCTGTCTCCCTCCCCTCCCCCACTCCCACTCAGCTTGCAGGCCGCTTCCCTGCCTTGAAAGCATTGCTCTGGCCCTGAGGGCCACAGACCTACTGGGCTTCAAGCTCAAGGCTCTGCCTGGGCCTGCTGCTTCGGCCAGGGGCTCATTTTTTCCTGGAAAGACAAAGCCATGGCCTCACCCCACGCCTGCACTTTGCCACGGCAGGCAGCCCAGATGTAGGAAAGGCTCTGTGGAGTCAGAAGTGCCGAGACAGGCAGATGGCACCAGAGGGTTTGGGGGCCAGGGCGCAAGTGGGCTAGCCCCTCCTCCCGGGAGTCGGGGAGGCCCGGCCTTCCTAGTGCCCAGGCCACGGCTCCGGGGAGAAACCCGCCATGGAGGGCACGCGGGAGGCCCTCTGCCTGAGGTGGCAGGTGTCACGCCAGGGCCACTGCAAGCCTGGCTCGGCTTGCCTGCTTTCTCCAAAGGAGGCTGGCCGACCAGCCGAACCTGGCACCTGGGCCAGGCCCCTTCCAAGGGGACGAGTTCCAGAGGATAGAGCCCTGGGGGCGGCTGCCAAGTCTCCTGGGGCGTGTGCTGGGCCCCCGTCAGAGGAGGAAGCAGCCTGGTAAACGGTGTGCCAGGCCTGAGATCTGGAGGCCTCCCACACCCGGGGCCCTGTCCTGCCCAGGCCCCCCGAGGGAGGACGATGGTCGGGCAGTGGCGAGCGGGGTGGGGCTGGCGCCGAGCCTGCCCTTGGATGCCCCGGGGAAGGGCGCCGGGGGATGGGCTGCCCCTGGCCAGGTCTGAGGGACCGACCCAGCTCGGGGCTGTCGGGGGCAGAGAGAGAACCCCCCTCCGCCCTTTCCCTTCAGGTTCTTAGGGCTGGCCAAATCCTTCCCAAGACAGCTTGTCTGGAGAAAATCAGACCCAGCTGAAGAACATGTGTCCATGGGGGAAACCCGGGAAACTGAGTCTCCCCACACAATAGCAGAGATTCTCATCTTGCATCCTCTCCTGAGCTAATGACAAAGGTGGATGTCCCGGGTGGGTGGGCCTGTGGAATGGGAGAGGGGAGGAAGTCTATTGTCATGCAGAGGGACATGGAAAGACTTGTCTGAAGCTTATCCCCTGGACTGGGGTCAGGTCGGGAAGGGACGGCACAGAGGTGAGCAGGAACCAACCGGCCTCTCTGTGGTGGGGCTGGCCCCGGGGCAGGCGTGGGGGTGATGGCTGGAAGTGGGATGGCGCGTGAGTTGGCACCAGCCAGCGGTGGAGGCAGAGACTCAGAGGTCAGGGATCTCTCTCTCTGTCTCTGTCTCTCTCTCTCTCCCTCAGGGAGCTGAGGAGAGTAAGGTGGCGCCCCCTGCCCACCTCGCCTACCTCTCCATGGGCCCTTCTTTCTCTGGCCGCTCCGGGAGCCCTGCGGGCTTGGGTTCAAGCCCCCACACACCACACAGGCCAAGGGCGCATGCGCGACCGCCGGGGCCTAGGGCTGGCCTCGGGGGGCGGGGGGTCCTCAGTGAAGGCCCCGCCCTCCCTCCAGGCTCTGACCCAGCTGCAGCTCTTCCATCGCCGCCCTTCTGGACTCGGCTTCAGCTGTCTCCCTCCCCTCCCCCACTCCCACTCAGCTTGCAGGCCGCTTCCCTGCCTTGAAAGCATTGCTCTGGCCCTGAGGGCCACAGACCTACTGGGCTTCAAGCTCAAGGCTCTGCCTGGGCCTGCTGCTTCGGCCAGGGGCTCATTTTTTCCTGGAAAGACAAAGCCATGGCCTCACCCCACGCCTGCACTTTGCCACGGCAGGCAGCCCAGATGTAGGAAAGGCTCTGTGGAGTCAGAAGTGCCGAGACAGGCAGATGGCACCAGAGGGTTTGGGGGCCAGGGCGCAAGTGGGCTAGCCCCTCCTCCCGGGAGTCGGGGAGGCCCGGCCTTCCTAGTGCCCAGGCCACGGCTCCGGGGAGAAACCCGCCATGGAGGGCACGCGGGAGGCCCTCTGCCTGAGGTGGCAGGTGTCACGCCAGGGCCACTGCAAGCCTGGCTCGGCTTGCCTGCTTTCTCCAAAGGAGGCTGGCCGACCAGCCGAACCTGGCACCTGGGCCAGGCCCCTTCCAAGGGGACGAGTTCCAGAGGATAGAGCCCTGGGGGCGGCTGCCAAGTCTCCTGGGGCGTGTGCTGGGCCCCCGTCAGAGGAGGAAGCAGCCTGGTAAACGGTGTGCCAGGCCTGAGATCTGGAGGCCTCCCACAGCCGGGTCCCTGTCCTGCCCAGGCCCCCCGAGGGAGGACGATGGTCGGGCAGTGGCGAGCCGGGTGGGGCTGGCGCCGAGCCTGCCCTTGGATGCCCCGGGGAAGGGCGCCGGGGGATGGGCTGCCCCTGGCCGGGTCTGAGGGACCGACCCAGCTCGGGGCTGTCGGGGGCAGAGAGAGAACCCCCCTCCGCCCTTTCCCTTCAGGTTCTTAGGGCTGGCCAAATCCTTCCCAAGACAGCTTGTCTGGAGAAAATCAGACCCAGCTGAAGAACATGTGTCCATGGGGGAAACCCGGGAAACTGAGTCTCCCCACACAATAGCAGAGATTCTCATCTTGCATCCTCTCCTGAGCTAATGACAAAGGTGGATGTCCCGGGTGGGTGGGCCTGTGGAATGGGAGAGGGGAGGAAGTCTATTGTCATGCAGAGGGACATGGAAAGACTTGTCTGAAGCTTATCCCCTGGACTGGGGTCAGGTCGGGAAGGGACGGCACAGAGGTGAGCAGGAACCAACCGGCCTCTCTGTGGTGGGGCTGGCCCCGGGGCAGGCGTGGGGGTGATGGCTGGAAGTGGGATGGCGCGTGAGTTGGCACCAGCCAGCGGTGGAGGCAGAGACTCAGAGGTCAGGGATCTCTCTCTCTGTCTCTGTCTCTCTCTCTCTCCCTCAGGGAGCTGAGGAGAGTAAGGTGGCGCCCCCTGCCCACCTCGCCTACCTCTCCATGGGCCCTTCTTTCTCTGGCCGCTCCGGGAGCCCTGCGGGCTTGGGTTCAAGCCCCCACACACCACACAGGCCAAGGGCGCATGCGCGACCGCCGGGGCCTAGGGCTGGCCTCGGGGGGCGGGGGGTCCTCAGTGAAGGCCCCGCCCTCCCTCCAGGCTCTGACCCAGCTGCAGCTCTTCCATCGCCGCCCTTCTGGACTGGGCTTCAGCTGTCTCCCTCCCCTCCCCCACTCCCACTCAGCTTGCAGGCCGCTTCCCTGCCTTGAAAGCATTGCTCTGGCCCTGAGGGCCACAGACCTACTGGGCTTCAAGCTCAAGGCTCTGCCTGGGCCTGCTGCTTCGGCCAGGGGCTCATTTTTTCCTGGAAAGACAAAGCCATGGCCTCACCCCACGCCTGCACTTTGCCACGGCAGGCAGCCCAGATGTAGGAAAGGCTCTGTGGAGTCAGAAGTGCCGAGACAGGCAGATGGCACCAGAGGGTTTGGGGGCCAGGGCGCAAGTGGGCTAGCCCCTCCTCCCGGGAGTCGGGGAGGCCCGGCCTTCCTAGTGCCCAGGCCACGGCTCCGGGGAGAAACCCGCCATGGAGGGCACGCGGGAGGCCCTCTGCCTGAGGTGGCAGGTGTCACGCCAGGGCCACTGCAAGCCTGGCTCGGCTTGCCTGCTTTCTCCAAAGGAGGCTGGCCGACCAGCCGAACCTGGCACCTGGGCCAGGCCCCTTCCAAGGGGACGAGTTCCAGAGGATAGAGCCCTGGGGGCGGCTGCCAAGTCTCCTGGGGCGTGTGCTGGGCCCCCGTCAGAGGAGGAAGCAGCCTGGTAAACGGTGTGCCAGGCCTGAGATCTGGAGGCCTCCCACACCCGGGGCCCTGTCCTGCCCAGGCCCCCCGAGGGAGGACGATGGTCGGGCAGTGGCGAGCGGGGTGGGGCTGGCGCCGAGCCTGCCCTTGGATGCCCCGGGGAAGGGCGCCGGGGGATGGGCTGCCCCTGGCCAGGTCTGAGGGACCGACCCAGCTCGGGGCTGTCGGGGGCAGAGAGAGAACCCCCCTCCGCACTTTCCCTTCAGGTTCTTAGGGCTGGCCAAATCCTTCCCAAGACAGCTTGTCTGGAGAAAATCAGACCCAGCTGAAGAACATGTGTCCATGGGGGAAACCCGGGAAACTGAGTCTCCCCACACAATAGCAGAGATTCTCATCTTGCATCCTCTCCTGAGCTAATGACAAAGGTGGATGTCCCGGGTGGGTGGGCCTGTGGAATGGGAGAGGGGAGGAAGTCTATTGTCATGCAGAGGGACATGGAAAGACTTGTCTGAAGCTTATCCCCTGGACTGGGGTCAGGTCGGGAAGGGACGGCACAGAGGTGAGCAGGAACCAACCGGCCTCTCTGTGGTGGGGCTGGCCCCGGGGCAGGCGTGGGGGTGATGGCTGGAAGTGGGATGGCGCGTGAGTTGGCACCAGCCAGCGGTGGAGGCAGAGACTCAGAGGTCAGGGATCTCTCTCTCTGTCTCTGTCTCTCTCTCTCTCCCTCAGGGAGCTGAGGAGAGTAAGGTGGCGCCCCCTGCCCACCTCGCCTACCTCTCCATGGGCCCTTCTTTCTCTGGCCGCTCCGGGAGCCCTGCGGGCTTGGGTTCAAGCCCCCACACACCACACAGGCCAAGGGCGCATGCGCGACCGCCGGGGCCTAGGGCTGGCCTCGGGGGGCGGGGGGTCCTCAGTGAAGGCCCCGCCCTCCCTCCAGGCTCTGACCCAGCTGCAGCTCTTCCATCGCCGCCCTTCTGGACTCGGCTTCAGCTGTCTCCCTCCCCTCCCCCACTCCCACTCAGCTTGCAGGCCGCTTCCCTGCCTTGAAAGCATTGCTCTGGCCCTGAGGGCCACAGACCTACTGGGCTTCAAGCTCAAGGCTCTGCCTGGGCCTGCTGCTTCGGCCAGGGGCTCATTTTTTCCTGGAAAGACAAAGCCATGGCCTCACCCCACGCCTGCACTTTGCCACGGCAGGCAGCCCAGATGTAGGAAAGGCTCTGTGGAGTCAGAAGTGCCGAGACAGGCAGATGGCACCAGAGGGTTTGGGGGCCAGGGCGCAAGTGGGCTAGCCCCTCCTCCCGGGAGTCGGGGAGGCCCGGCCTTCCTAGTGCCCAGGCCACGGCTCCGGGGAGAAACCCGCCATGGAGGGCACGCGGGAGGCCCTCTGCCTGAGGTGGCAGGTGTCACGCCAGGGCCACTGCAAGCCTGGCTCGGCTTGCCTGCTTTCTCCAAAGGAGGCTGGCCGACCAGCCGAACCTGGCACCTGGGCCAGGCCCCTTCCAAGGGGACGAGTTCCAGAGGATAGAGCCCTGGGGGCGGCTGCCAAGTCTCCTGGGGCGTGTGCTGGGCCCCCGTCAGAGGAGGAAGCAGCCTGGTAAACGGTGTGCCAGGCCTGAGATCTGGAGGCCTCCCACAGCCGGGTCCCTGTCCTGCCCAGGCCCCCCGAGGGAGGACGATGGTCGGGCAGTGGCGAGCGGGGTGGGGCTGGCGCCGAGCCTGCCCTTGGATGCCCCGGGGAAGGGCGCCGGGGGATGGGCTGCCCCTGGCCGGGTCTGAGGGACCGACCCAGCTCGGGGCTGTCGGGGGCAGAGAGAGAACCCCCCTCCGCCCTTTCCCTTCAGGTTCTTAGGGCTGGCCAAATCCTTCCCAAGACAGCTTGTCTGGAGAAAATCAGACCCAGCTGAAGAACATGTGTCCATGGGGGAAACCCGGGAAACTGAGTCTCCCCACACAATAGCAGAGATTCTCATCTTGCATCCTCTCCTGAGCTAATGACAAAGGTGGATGTCCCGGGTGGGTGGGCCTGTGTAATGGGAGAGGGGAGGAAGTCTATTGTCATGCAGAGGGACATGGAAAGACTTGTCTGAAGCTTATCCCCTGGACTGGGGTCAGGTCGGGAAGGGACAGCACAGAGGTGAGCAGGAACCAACCGGCCTCTCTGTGGTGGGGCTGGCCCCGGGGCAGGCGTGGGGGTGATGGCTGGAAGTGGGATGGCGCGTGAGTTGGCACCAGCCAGCGGTGGAGGCAGAGACTCAGAGGTCAGGGATCTCTCTCTCTGTCTCTGTCTCTCTCTCTCTCCCTCAGGGAGCTGAGGAGAGTAAGGTGGCGCCCCCTGCCCACCTCGCCTACCTCTCCATGGGCCCTTCTTTCTCTGGCCGCTCCGGGAGCCCTGCGGGCTTGGGTTCAAGCCCCCACACACCACACAGGCCAAGGGCGCATGCGCGACCGCCGGGGCCTAGGGCTGGCCTCGGGGGGCGGGGGGTCCTCAGTGAAGGCCCCGCCCTCCCTCCAGGCTCTGACCCAGCTGCAGCTCTTCCATCGCCGCCCTTCTGGACTCGGCTTCAGCTGTCTCCCTCCCCTCCCCCACTCCCACTCAGCTTGCAGGCCGCTTCCCAGCCTTGAAAGCATTGCTCTGGCCCTGAGGGCCACAGACCTACTGGGCTTCAAGCTCAAGGCTCTGCCTGGGCCTGCTGCTTCGGCCAGGGGCTCATTTTTTCCTGGAAAGACAAAGCCATGGCCTCACCCCACGCCTGCACTTTGCCACGGCAGGCAGCCCAGATGTAGGAAAGGCTCTGTGGAGTCAGAAGTGCCGAGACAGGCAGATGGCACCAGAGGGTTTGGGGGCCAGGGCGCAAGTGGGCTAGCCCCTCCTCCCGGGAGTCGGGGAGGCCCGGCCTTCCTAGTGCCCAGGCCACGGCTCCGGGGAGAAACCCGCCATGGAGGGCACGCGGGAGGCCCTCTGCCTGAGGTGGCAGGTGTCACGCCAGGGCCACTGCAAGCCTGGCTCGGCTTGCCTGCTTTCTCCAAAGGAGGCTGGCCGACCAGCCAAACCTGGCACCTGGGCCAGGCCCCTTCCAAGGGGACGAGTTCCAGAGGCTAGAGCCCTGGGGGCGGCTGCCAAGTCTCCTGGGGCGTGTGCTGGGCCCCCGTCAGAGGAGGAAGCAGCCTGGTAAACGGTGTGCCAGGCCTGAGATCTGGAGGCCTCCCACAGCCGGGTCCCTGTCCTGCCCAGGCCCCCCGAGGGAGGACGATGGTCGGGCAGTGGCGAGCGGGGTGGGGCTGGCGCCGAGCCTGCCCTTGGATGCCCCGGGGAAGGGCGCCGGGGGATGGGCTGCCCCTGGCCGGGTCTGAGGGACCGACCCAGCTCGGGGCTGTCGGGGGCAGAGAGAGAACCCCCCTCCGCCCTTTCCCTTCAGGTTCTTAGGGCTGGCCAAATCCTTCCCAAGACAGCTTGTCTGGAGAAAATCAGACCCAGCTGAAGAACATGTGTCCATGGGGGAAACCCGGGAAACTGAGTCTCCCCACACAATAGCAGAGATTCTCATCTTGCATCCTCTCCTGAGCTAATGACAAAGGTGGATGTCCCGGGTGGGTGGGCCTGTGTAATGGGAGAGGGGAGGAAGTCTATTGTCATGCAGAGGGACATGGAAAGACTTGTCTGAAGCTTATCCCCTGGACTGGGGTCAGGTCGGGAAGGGACAGCACAGAGGTGAGCAGGAACCAACCGGCCTCTCTGTGGTGGGGCTGGCCCCGGGGCAGGCGTGGGGGTGATGGCTGGAAGTGGGATGGCGCGTGAGTTGGCACCAGCCAGCGGTGGAGGCAGAGACTCAGAGGTCAGGGATCTCTCTCTCTGTCTCTGTCTCTCTCTCTCTCCCTCAGGGAGCTGAGGAGAGTAAGGTGGCGCCCCCTGCCCACCTCGCCTACCTCTCCATGGGCCCTTCTTTCTCTGGCCGCTCCGGGAGCCCTGCGGGCTTGGGTTCAAGCCCCCACACACCACACAGGCCAAGGGCGCATGCGCGACCGCCGGGGCCTAGGGCTGGCCTCGGGGGGCGGGGGGTCCTCAGTGAAGGCCCCGCCCTCCCTCCAGGCTCTGACCCAGCTGCAGCTCTTCCATCGCCGCCCTTCTGGACTCGGCTTCAGCTGTCTCCCTCCCCTCCCCCACTCCCACTCAGCTTGCAGGCCGCTTCCCTGCCTTGAAAGCATTGCTCTGGCCCTGAGGGCCACAGACCTACTGGGCTTCAAGCTCAAGGCTCTGCCTGGGCCTGCTGCTTCGGCCAGGGGCTCATTTTTTCCTGGAAAGACAAAGCCATGGCCTCACCCCACGCCTGCACTTTGCCACGGCAGGCAGCCCAGATGTAGGAAAGGCTCTGTGGAGTCAGAAGTGCCGAGACAGGCAGATGGCACCAGAGGGTTTGGGGGCCAGGGCGCAAGTGGGCTAGCCCCTCCTCCCGGGAGTCGGGGAGGCCCGGCCTTCCTAGTGCCCAGGCCACGGCTCCGGGGAGAAACCCGCCATGGAGGGCACGCGGGAGGCCCTCTGCCTGAGGTGGCAGGTGTCACGCCAGGGCCACTGCAAGCCTGGCTCGGCTTGCCTGCTTTCTCCAAAGGAGGCTGGCCGACCAGCCGAACCTGGCACCTGGGCCAGGCCCCTTCCAAGGGGACGAGTTCCAGAGGCTAGAGCCCTGGGGGCGGCTGCCAAGTCTCCTGGGGCGTGTGCTGGGCCCCCGTCAGAGGAGGAAGCAGCCTGGTAAACGGTG
This sequence comes from Diceros bicornis minor, assembly GCF_020826845.1. Taxonomy (NCBI): domain Eukaryota; kingdom Metazoa; phylum Chordata; class Mammalia; order Perissodactyla; family Rhinocerotidae; genus Diceros; species Diceros bicornis. The sequence continues at coordinate 25,859 of NW_026691371.1, read as the reverse complement.
TGCCAGGCCTGAGATCTGGAGGCCTCCCACAGCCGGGTCCCTGTCCTGCCCAGGCCCCCCGAGGGAGGACGATGGTCGGGCAGTGGCGAGCGGGGTGGGGCTGGCGCCGAGCCTGCCCTTGGATGCCCCGGGGAAGGGCGCCGGGGGATGGGCTGCCCCTGGCCGGGTCTGAGGGACCGACCCAGCTCGGGGCTGTCGGGGGCAGAGAGAGAACCCCCCTCCGCCCTTTCCCTTCAGGTTCTTAGGGCTGGCCAAATCCTTCCCAAGACAGCTTGTCTGGAGAAAATCAGACCCAGCTGAAGAACATGTGTCCATGGGGGAAACCCGGGAAACTGAGTCTCCCCACACAATAGCAGAGATTCTCATCTTGCATCCTCTCCTGAGCTAATGACAAAGGTGGATGTCCCGGGTGGGTGGGCCTGTGTAATGGGAGAGGGGAGGAAGTCTATTGTCATGCAGAGGGACATGGAAAGACTTGTCTGAAGCTTATCCCCTGGACTGGGGTCAGGTCGGGAAGGGACAGCACAGAGGTGAGCAGGAACCAACCGGCCTCTCTGTGGTGGGGCTGGCCCCGGGGCAGGCGTGGGGGTGATGGCTGGAAGTGGGATGGCGCGTGAGTTGGCACCAGCCAGCGGTGGAGGCAGAGACTCAGAGGTCAGGGATCTCTCTCTCTGTCTCTGTCTCTCTCTCTCTCCCTCAGGGAGCTGAGGAGAGTAAGGTGGCGCCCCCTGCCCACCTCGCCTACCTCTCCATGGGCCCTTCTTTCTCTGGCCGCTCCGGGAGCCCTGCGGGCTTGGGTTCAAGCCCCCACACACCACACAGGCCAAGGGCGCATGCGCGACCGCCGGGGCCTAGGGCTGGCCTCGGGGGGCGGGGGGTCCTCAGTGAAGGCCCCGCCCTCCCTCCAGGCTCTGACCCAGCTGCAGCTCTTCCATCGCCGCCCTTCTGGACTCGGCTTCAGCTGTCTCCCTCCCCTCCCCCACTCCCACTCAGCTTGCAGGCCGCTTCCCAGCCTTGAAAGCATTGCTCTGGCCCTGAGGGCCACAGACCTACTGGGCTTCAAGCTCAAGGCTCTGCCTGGGCCTGCTGCTTCGGCCAGGGGCTCATTTTTTCCTGGAAAGACAAAGCCATGGCCTCACCCCACGCCTGCACTTTGCCACGGCAGGCAGCCCAGATGTAGGAAAGGCTCTGTGGAGTCAGAAGTGCCGAGACAGGCAGATGGCACCAGAGGGTTTGGGGGCCAGGGCGCAAGTGGGCTAGCCCCTCCTCCCGGGAGTCGGGGAGGCCCGGCCTTCCTAGTGCCCAGGCCACGGCTCCGGGGAGAAACCCGCCATGGAGGGCACGCGGGAGGCCCTCTGCCTGAGGTGGCAGGTGTCACGCCAGGGCCACTGCAAGCCTGGCTCGGCTTGCCTGCTTTCTCCAAAGGAGGCTGGCCGACCAGCCGAACCTGGCACCTGGGCCAGGCCCCTTCCAAGGGGACGAGTTCCAGAGGCTAGAGCCCTGGGGGCGGCTGCCAAGTCTCCTGGGGCGTGTGCTGGGCCCCCGTCAGAGGAGGAAGCAGCCTGGTAAACGGTGTGCCAGGCCTGAGATCTGGAGGCCTCCCACAGCCGGGTCCCTGTCCTGCCCAGGCCCCCCGAGGGAGGACGATGGTCGGGCAGTGGCGAGCGGGGTGGGGCTGGCGCCGAGCCTGCCCTTGGATGCCCCGGGGAAGGGCGCCGGGGGATGGGCTGCCCCTGGCCAGGTCTGAGGGACCGACCCAGCTCGGGGCTGTCGGGGGCAGAGAGAGAACCCCCCTCCGCCCTTTCCCTTCAGGTTCTTAGGGCTGGCCAAATCCTTCCCAAGACAGCTTGTCTGGAGAAAATCAGACCCAGCTGAAGAACATGTGTCCATGGGGGAAACCCGGGAAACTGAGTCTCCCCACACAATAGCAGAGATTCTCATCTTGCATCCTCTCCTGAGCTAATGACAATGGTGGATGTCCCAGGTGGGCCTGTGGAATGGGAGAGGGGAGGAAGTCTATTGTCATGCAGAGGGACATGGAAAGACTTGTCTGAAGCTTATCCCCTGCACTGAGGTCAGGTCGGGAAGGGACAGCACAGAGCTGAGCAGGAACCAACCGGCCTCTCTGTGGTGGGGCTGGCCCCGGGGCAGGCGTGGGGGTGATGGCTGGAAGTGGGATGGCGCGTGAGTTGGCACCAGCCAGCGGTGGAGGCAGAGACTCAGAGGTCAGGGATCTCTCTCTCTGTCTCTGTCTCTCTCTCTCTCCCTCAGGGATCTGAGGAGAGTAAGGTGGCGCCCCCTGCCCACCTCGCCTACCTCTCCATGGGCCCTTCTTTCTCTGGCCGCTCCGGGAGCCCTGCGGGCTTGGGTTCAAGCCCCCACACACCACACAGGCCAAGGGCGCATGCGCGACCGCCGGGGCCTAGGGCTGGCCTCGGGGGGCGGGGGGTCCTCAGTGAAGGCCCCGCCCTCCCTCCAGGCTCTGACCCAGCTGCAGCTCTTCCATCGCCGCCCTTCTGGACTCGGCTTCAGCTGTCTCCCTCCCCTCCCCCACTCCCACTCAGCTTGCAGGCCGCTTCCCTGCCTTGAAAGCATTGCTCTGGCCCTGAGGGCCACAGACCTACTGGGCTTCAAGCTCAAGGCTCTGCCTGGGCCTGCTGCTTCGGCCAGGGGCTCATTTTTTCCTGGAAAGACAAAGCCATGGCCTCACCCCACGCCTGCACTTTGCCACGGCAGGCAGCCCAGATGTAGGAAAGGCTCTGTGGAGTCAGAAGTGCCGAGACAGGCAGATGGCACCAGAGGGTTTGGGGGCCAGGGCGCAAGTGGGCTAGCCCCTCCTCCCGGGAGTCGGGGAGGCCCGGCCTTCCTAGTGCCCAGGCCACGGCTCCGGGGAGAAACCCGCCATGGAGGGCACGCGGGAGGCCCTCTGCCTGAGGTGGCAGGTGTCACGCCAGGGCCACTGCAAGCCTGGCTCGGCTTGCCTGCTTTCTCCAAAGGAGGCTGGCCGACCAGCCGAACCTGGCACCTGGGCCAGGCCCCTTCCAAGGGGACGAGTTCCAGAGGATAGAGCCCTGGGGGCGGCTGCCAAGTCTCCTGGGGCGTGTGCTGGGCCCCCGTCAGAGGAGGAAGCAGCCTGGTAAACGGTGTGCCAGGCCTGAGATCTGGAGGCCTCCCACAGCCGGGTCCCTGTCCTGCCCAGGCCCCCCGAGGGAGGACGATGGTCGGGCAGTGGCGAGCGGGGTGGGGCTGGCGCCGAGCCTGCCCTTGGATGCCCCGGGGAAGGGCGCCGGGGGATGGGCTGCCCCTGGCCGGGTCTGAGGGACCGACCCAGCTCGGGGCTGTCGGGGGCAGAGAGAGAACCCCCCTCCGCCCTTTCCCTTCAGGTTCTTAGGGCTGGCCAAATCCTTCCCAAGACAGCTTGTCTGGAGAAAATCAGACCCAGCTGAAGAACATGTGTCCATGGGGGAAACCCGGGAAACTGAGTCTCCCCACACAATAGCAGAGATTCTCATCTTGCATCCTCTCCTGAGCTAATGACAAAGGTGGATGTCCCAGGTGGGCCTGTGGAATGGGAGAGGGGAGGAAGTCTATTGTCATGCAGAGGGACATGGAAAGACTTGTCTGAAGCTTATCCCCTGCACTGGGGTCAGGTCGGGAAGGGACGGCACAGAGCTGAGCAGGAACCAACCGGCCTCTCTGTGGTGGGGCTGGCCCCGGGGCAGGCGTGGGGGTGATGGCTGGAAGTGGGATGGCGCGTGAGTTGGCACCAGCCAGCGGTGGAGGCAGAGACTCAGAGGTCAGGGATCTCTCTCTCTGTCTCTGTCTCTCTCTCTCTCCCTCAGGGATCTGAGGAGAGTAAGGTGGCGCCCCCTGCCCACCTCGCCTATCTCTCCATGGGCCCTTCTTTCTCTGGCCGCTCCGGGAGCCCTGCGGGCTTGGGTTCAAGCCCCCACACACCACACAGGCCAAGGGCGCATGCGCGACCGCCGGGGCCTAGGGCTGGCCTCGGGGGGCGGGGGGGTCCTCAGTGAAGGCCCCGCCCTCCCTCCAGGCTCTGACCCAGCTGCAGCTCTTCCATCGCCGCCCTTCTGGACTCGGCTTCAGCTGTCTCCCTCCCCTCCCCCACTCCCACTCAGCTTGCAGGCCGCTTCCCTGCCTTGAAAGCATTGCTCTGGCCCTGAGGGCCACAGACCTACTGGGCTTCAAGCTCAAGGCTCTGCCTGGGCCTGCTGCTTCGGCCAGGGGCTCATTTTTTCCTGGAAAGACAAAGCCATGGCCTCACCCCACGCCTGCACTTTGCCACGGCAGGCAGCCCAGATGTAGGAAAGGCTCTGTGGAGTCAGAAGTGCCGAGACAGGCAGATGGCACCAGAGGGTTTGGGGGCCAGGGCGCAACTGGGCTAGCCCCTCCTCCCGGGAGTCGGGGAGGCCCGGCCTTCCTAGTGCCCAGGCCACGGCTCCGGGGAGAAACCCGCCATGGAGGGCACGCGGGAGGCCCTCTGCCTGAGGTGGCAGGTGTCACGCCAGGGCCACTGCAAGCCTGGCTCGGCTTGCCTGCTTTCTCCAAAGGAGGCTGGCCGACCAGCCGAACCTGGCACCTGGGCCAGGCCCCTTCCAAGGGGACGAGTTCCAGAGGATAGAGCCCTGGGGGCGGCTGCCAAGTCTCCTGGGGCGTGTGCTGGGCCCCCGTCAGAGGAGGAAGCAGCCTGGTAAACGGTGTGCCAGGCCTGAGATCTGGAGGCCTCCCACACCCGGGTCCCTGTCCTGCCCAGGCCCCCCGAGGGAGGACGATGGTCGGGCAGTGGCGAGCGGGGTGGGGCTGGCGCCGAGCCTGCCCTTGGATGCCCCGGGGAAGGGCGCCGGGGGATGGGCTGCCCCTGGCCGGGTCTGAGGGACCGACCCAGCTCGGGGCTGTCGGGGGCAGAGAGAGAACCCCCCTCCGCCCTTTCCCTTCAGGTTCTTAGGGCTGGCCAAATCCTTCCCAAGACAGCTTGTCTGGAGAAAATCAGACCCAGCTGAAGAACATGTGTCCATGGGGGAAACCCGGGAAACTGAGTCTCCCCACACAATAGCAGAGATTCTCATCTTGCATCCTCTCCTGAGCTAATGACAAAGGTGGATGTCCCAGGTGGGCCTGTGGAATGGGAGAGGGGAGGAAGTCTATTGTCATGCAGAGGGACATGGAAAGACTTGTCTGAAGCTTATCCCCTGCACTGGGGTCAGGTCGGGAAGGGACGGCACAGAGCTGAGCAGGAACCAACCGGCCTCTCTGTGGTGGGGCTGGCCCCGGGGCAGGCGTGGGGGTGATGGCTGGAAGTGGGATGGCGCGTGAGTTGGCACCAGCCAGCGGTGGAGGCAGAGACTCAGAGGTCAGGGATCTCTCTCTCTGTCTCTGTCTCTCTCTCTCTCCCTCAGGGATCTGAGGAGAGTAAGGTGGCGCCCCCTGCCCACCTCGCCTACCTCTCCATGGGCCCTTCTTTCTCTGGCCGCTCCGGGAGCCCTGCGGGCTTGGGTTCAAGCCCCCACACACCACACAGGCCAAGGGCGCATGCGCGACCGCCGGGGCCTAGGGCTGGCCTCGGGGGGCGGGGGGGTCCTCAGTGAAGGCCCCGCCCTCCCTCCAGGCTCTGACCCAGCTGCAGCTCTTCCATCGCCGCCCTTCTGGACTCGGCTTCAGCTGTCTCCCTCCCCTCCCCCACTCCCACTCAGCTTGCAGGCCGCTTCCCTGCCTTGAAAGCATTGCTCTGGCCCTGAGGGCCACAGACCTACTGGGCTTCAAGCTCAAGGCTCTGCCTGGGCCTGCTGCTTCGGCCAGGGGCTCATTTTTTCCTGGAAAGACAAAGCCATGGCCTCACCCCACGCCTGCACTTTGCCACGGCAGGCAGCCCAGATGTAGGAAAGGCTCTGTGGAGTCAGAAGTGCCGAGACAGGCAGATGGCACCAGAGGGTTTGGGGGCCAGGGCGCAAGTGGGCTAGCCCCTCCTCCCGGGAGTCGGGGAGGCCCGGCCTTCCTAGTGCCCAGGCCACGGCTCCGGGGAGAAACCCGCCATGGAGGGCACGCGGGAGGCCCTCTGCCTGAGGTGGCAGGTGTCACGCCAGGGCCACTGCAAGCCTGGCTCGGCTTGCCTGCTTTCTCCAAAGGAGGCTGGCCGACCAGCCGAACCTGGCACCTGGGCCAGGCCCCTTCCAAGGGGACGAGTTCCAGAGGCTAGAGCCCTGGGGGCGGCTGCCAAGTCTCCTGGGGCGTGTGCTGGGCCCCCGTCAGAGGAGGAAGCAGCCTGGTAAACGGTGTGCCAGGCCTGAGATCTGGAGGCCTCCCACAGCCGGGTCCCTGTCCTGCCCAGGCCCCCCGAGGGAGGACGATGGTCGGGCAGTGGCGAGCGGGGTGGGGCTGGCGCCGAGCCTGCCCTTGGATGCCCCGGGGAAGGGCGCCGGGGGATGGGCTGCCCCTGGCCGGGTCTGAGGGACCGACCCAGCTCGGGGCTGTCGGGGGCAGAGAGAGAACCCCCCTCCGCCCTTTCCCTTCAGGTTCTTAGGGCTGGCCAAATCCTTCCCAAGACAGCTTGTCTGGAGAAAATCAGACCCAGCTGAAGAACATGTGTCCATGGGGGAAACCCGGGAAACTGAGTCTCCCCACACAATAGCAGAGATTCTCATCTTGCATCCTCTCCTGAGCTAATGACAAAGGTGGATGTCCCGGGTGGGTGGGCCTGTGGAATGGGAGAGGGGAGGAAGTCTATTGTCATGCAGAGGGACATGGAAAGACTTGTCTGAAGCTTATCCCCTGGACTGGGGTCAGGTCGGGAAGGGACGGCACAGAGGTGAGCAGGAACCAACCGGCCTCTCTGTGGTGGGGCTGGCCCCGGGGCAGGCGTGGGGGTGATGGCTGGAAGTGGGATGGCGCGTGAGTTGGCACCAGCCAGCGGTGGAGGCAGAGACTCAGAGGTCAGGGATCTCTCTCTCTGTCTCTGTCTCTGTCTCTCTCCCTCAGGGAGCTGAGGAGAGTAAGGTGGCGCCCCCTGCCCACCTCGCCTACCTCTCCATGGGCCCTTCTTTCTCTGGCCGCTCCGGGAGCCCTGCGGGCTTGGGTTCAAGCCCCCACACACCACACAGGCCAAGGGCGCATGCGCGACCGCCGGGGCCTAGGGCTGGCCTCGGGGGGCGGGGGGGTCCTCAGTGAAGGCCCCGCCCTCCCTCCAGGCTCTGACCCAGCTGCAGCTCTTCCATCGCCGCCCTTCTGGACTCGGCTTCAGCTGTCTCCCTCCCCTCCCCCACTCCCACTCAGCTTGCAGGCCGCTTCCCTGCCTTGAAAGCATGGCTCTGGCCCTGAGGGCCACAGACCTACTGGGCTTCAAGCTCAAGGCTCTGCCTGGGCCTGCTGCTTCGGCCAGGGGCTCATTTTTTCCTGGAAAGACAAAGCCATGGCCTCACCCCACGCCTGCACTTTGCCACGGCAGGCAGCCCAGATGTAGGAAAGGCTCTGTGGAGTCAGAAGTGCCGAGACAGGCAGATGGCACCAGAGGGTTTGGGGGCCAGGGCGCAAGTGGGCTAGCCCCTCCTCCCGGGAGTCGGGGAGGCCCGGCCTTCCTAGTGCCCAGGCCACGGCTCCGGGGAGAAACCCGCCATGGAGGGCACGCGGGAGGCCCTCTGCCTGAGGTGGCAGGTGTCACGCCAGGGCCACTGCAAGCCTGGCTCGGCTTGCCTGCTTTCTCCAAAGGAGGCTGGCCGACCAGCCGAACCTGGCACCTGGGCCAGGCCCCTTCCAAGGGGACGAGTTCCAGAGGATAGAGCCCTGGGGGCGGCTGCCATGTCTCCTGGGGCGTGTGCTGGGCCCCCGTCAGAGGAGGAAGCAGCCTGGTAAACGGTGTGCCAGGCCTGAGATCTGGAGGCCTCCCACACCCGGGTCCCTGTCCTGCCCAGGCCCCCCGAGGGAGGACGATGGTCGGGCAGTGGCGAGCGGGGTGGGGCTGGCGCCGAGCCTGCCCTTGGATGCCCCGGGGAAGGGCGCCGGGGGATGGGCTGCCCCTGGCCGGGTCTGAGGGACCGACCCAGCTCGGGGCTGTCGGGGGCAGAGAGAGAACCCCCCTCCGCCCTTTCCCTTCAGGTTCTTAGGGCTGGCCAAATCCTTCCCAAGACAGCTTGTCTGGAGAAAATCAGACCCAGCTGAAGAACATGTGTCCATGGGGGAAACCCGGGAAACTGAGTCTCCCCACACAATAGCAGAGATTCTCATCTTGCATCCTCTCCTGAGCTAATGACAATGGTGGATGTCCCAGGTGGGCCTGTGGAATGGGAGAGGGGAGGAAGTCTATTGTCATGCAGAGGGACATGGAAAGACTTGTCTGAAGCTTATCCCCTGCACTGAGGTCAGGTCGGGAAGGGACAGCACAGAGCTGAGCAGGAACCAACCGGCCTCTCTGTGGTGGGGCTGGCCCCGGGGCAGGCGTGGGGGTGATGGCTGGAAGTGGGATGGCGCGTGAGTTGGCACCAGCCAGCGGTGGAGGCAGAGACTCAGAGGTCAGGGATCTCTCTCTCTGTCTCTGTCTCTCTCTCTCTCCCTCAGGGATCTGAGGAGAGTAAGGTGGCGCCCCCTGCCCACCTCGCCTACCTCTCCATGGGCCCTTCTTTCTCTGGCCGCTCCGGGAGCCCTGCGGGCTTGGGTTCAAGCCCCCACACACCACACAGGCCAAGGGCGCATGCGCGACCGCCGGGGCCTAGGGCTGGCCTCGGGGGGCGGGGGGTCCTCAGTGAAGGCCCCGCCCTCCCTCCATGCTCTGACCCAGCTGCAGCTCTTCCATCGCCGCCCTTCTGGACTCGGCTTCAGCTGTCTCCCTCCCCTCCCCCACTCCCACTCAGCTTGCAGGCCGCTTCCCTGCCTTGAAAGCATTGCTCTGGCCCTGAGGGCCACAGACCTACTGGGCTTCAAGCTCAAGGCTCTGCCTGGGCCTGCTGCTTCGGCCAGGGGCTCATTTTTTCCTGGAAAGACAAAGCCATGGCCTCACCCCACGCCTGCACTTTGCCACGGCAGGCAGCCCAGATGTAGGAAAGGCTCTGTGGAGTCAGAAGTGCCGAGACAGGCAGATGGCACCAGAGGGTTTGGGGGCCAGGGCGCAAGTGGGCTAGCCCCTCCTCCCGGGAGTCGGGGAGGCCCGGCCTTCCTAGTGCCCAGGCCACGGCTCCGGGGAGAAACCCGCCATGGAGGGCACGCGGGAGGCCCTCTGCCTGAGGTGGCAGGTGTCACGCCAGGGCCACTGCAAGCCTGGCTCGGCTTGCCTGCTTTCTCCAAAGGAGGCTGGCCGACCAGCCGAACCTGGCACCTGGGCCAGGCCCCTTCCAAGGGGACGAGTTCCAGAGGCTAGAGCCCTGGGGGCGGCTGCCAAGTCTCCTGGGGCGTGTGCTGGGCCCCCGTCAGAGGAGGAAGCAGCCTGGTAAACGGTGTGCCAGGCCTGAGATCTGGAGGCCTCCCACAGCCGGGTCCCTGTCCTGCCCAGGCCCCCCGAGGGAGGACGATGGTCGGGCAGTGGCGAGCGGGGTGGGGCTGGCGCCGAGCCTGCCCTTGGATGCCCCGGGGAAGGGCGCCGGGGGATGGGCTGCCCCTGGCCGGGTCTGAGGGACCGACCCAGCTCGGGGCTGTCGGGGGCAGAGAGAGAACCCCCCTCCGCCCTTTCCCTTCAGGTTCTTAGGGCTGGCCAAATCCTTCCCAAGACAGCTTGTCTGGAGAAAATCAGACCCAGCTGAAGAACATGTGTCCATGGGGGAAACCCGGGAAACTGAGTCTCCCCACACAATAGCAGAGATTCTCATCTTGCATCCTCTCCTGAGCTAATGACAAAGGTGGATGTCCCGGGTGGGTGGGCCTGTGGAATGGGAGAGGGGAGGAAGTCTATTGTCATGCAGAGGGACATGGAAAGACTTGTCTGAAGCTTATCCCCTGGACTGGGGTCAGGTCGGGAAGGGACGGCACAGAGGTGAGCAGGAACCAACCGGCCTCTCTGTGGTGGGGCTGGCCCCGGGGCAGGCGTGGGGGTGATGGCTGGAAGTGGGATGGCGCGTGAGTTGGCACCAGCCAGCGGTGGAGGCAGAGACTCAGAGGTCAGGGATCTCTCTCTCTGTCTCTGTCTCTGTCTCTCTCCCTCAGGGAGCTGAGGAGAGTAAGGTGGCGCCCCCTGCCCACCTCGCCTACCTCTCCATGGGCCCTTCTTTCTCTGGCCGCTCCGGGAGCCCTGCGGGCTTGGGTTCAAGCCCCCACACACCACACAGGCCAAGGGCGCATGCGCGACCGCCGGGGCCTAGGGCTGGCCTCGGGGGGCGGGGGGGTCCTCAGTGAAGGCCCCGCCCTCCCTCCAGGCTCTGACCCAGCTGCAGCTCTTCCATCGCCGCCCTTCTGGACTCGGCTTCAGCTGTCTCCCTCCCCTCCCCCACTCCCACTCAGCTTGCAGGCCGCTTCCCTGCCTTGAAAGCATGGCTCTGGCCCTGAGGGCCACAGACCTACTGGGCTTCAAGCTCAAGGCTCTGCCTGGGCCTGCTGCTTCGGCCAGGGGCTCATTTTTTCCTGGAAAGACAAAGCCATGGCCTCACCCCACGCCTGCACTTTGCCACGGCAGGCAGCCCAGATGTAGGAAAGGCTCTGTGGAGTCAGAAGTGCCGAGACAGGCAGATGGCACCAGAGGGTTTGGGGGCCAGGGCGCAAGTGGGCTAGCCCCTCCTCCCGGGAGTCGGGGAGGCCCGGCCTTCCTAGTGCCCAGGCCACGGCTCCGGGGAGAAACCCGCCATGGAGGGCACGCGGGAGGCCCTCTGCCTGAGGTGGCAGGTGTCACGCCAGGGCCACTGCAAGCCTGGCTCGGCTTGCCTGCTTTCTCCAAAGGAGGCTGGCCGACCAGCCGAACCTGGCACCTGGGCCAGGCCCCTTCCAAGGGGACGAGTTCCAGAGGATAGAGCCCTGGGGGCGGCTGCCATGTCTCCTGGGGCGTGTGCTGGGCCCCCGTCAGAGGAGGAAGCAGCCTGGTAAACGGTGTGCCAGGCCTGAGATCTGGAGGCCTCCCACACCCGGGTCCCTGTCCTGCCCAGGCCCCCCGAGGGAGGACGATGGTCGGGCAGTGGCGAGCGGGGTGGGGCTGGCGCCGAGCCTGCCCTTGGATGCCCCGGGGAAGGGCGCCGGGGGATGGGCTGCCCCTGGCCGGGTCTGAGGGACCGACCCAGCTCGGGGCTGTCGGGGGCAGAGAGAGAACCCCCCTCCGCCCTTTCCCTTCAGGTTCTTAGGGCTGGCCAAATCCTTCCCAAGACAGCTTGTCTGGAGAAAATCAGACCCAGCTGAAGAACATGTGTCCATGGGGGAAACCCGGGAAACTGAGTCTCCCCACACAATAGCAGAGATTCTCATCTTGCATCCTCTCCTGAGCTAATGACAATGGTGGATGTCCCAGGTGGGCCTGTGGAATGGGAGAGGGGAGGAAGTCTATTGTCATGCAGAGGGACATGGAAAGACTTGTCTGAAGCTTATCCCCTGCACTGAGGTCAGGTCGGGAAGGGACAGCACAGAGCTGAGCAGGAACCAACCGGCCTCTCTGTGGTGGGGCTGGCCCCGGGGCAGGCGTGGGGGTGATGGCTGGAAGTGGGATGGCGCGTGAGTTGGCACCAGCCAGCGGTGGAGGCAGAGACTCAGAGGTCAGGGATCTCTCTCTCTGTCTCTGTCTCTCTCTCTCTCCCTCAGGGATCTGAGGAGAGTAAGGTGGCGCCCCCTGCCCACCTCACCTACCTCTCCATGGGCCCTTCTTTCTCTGGCCGCTCCGGGAGCCCTGCGGGCTTGGGTTCAAGCCCCCACACACCACACAGGCCAAGGGCGCATGCGCGACCGCCGGGGCCTAGGGCTGGCCTCGGGGGGCGGGGGGTCCTCAGTGAAGGCCCCGCCCTCCCTCCAGGCTCTGACCCAGCTGCAGCTCTTCCATCGCCGCCCTTCTGGACTCGGCTTCAGCTGTCTCCCTCCCCTCCCCCACTCCCACTCAGCTTGCAGGCCGCTTCCCTGCCTTGAAAGCATTGCTCTGGCCCTGAGGGCCACAGACCTACTGGGCTTCAAGCTCAAGGCTCTGCCTGGGCCTGCTGCTTCGGCCAGGGGCTCATTTTTTCCTGGAAAGACAAAGCCATGGCCTCACCCCACGCCTGCACTTTGCCACGGCAGGCAGCCCAGATGTAGGAAAGGCTCTGTGGAGTCAGAAGTGCCGAGACAGGCAGATGGCACCAGAGGGTTTGGGGGCCAGGGCGCAAGTGGGCTAGCCCCTCCTCCCGGGAGTCGGGGAGGCCCGGCCTTCCTAGTGCCCAGGCCACGGCTCCGGGGAGAAACCCGCCATGGAGGGCACGCGGGAGGCCCTCTGCCTGAGGTGGCAGGTGTCACGCCAGGGCCACTGCAAGCCTGGCTCGGCTTGCCTGCTTTCTCCAAAGGAGGCTGGCCGACCAGCCGAACCTGGCACCTGGGCCAGGCCCCTTCCAAGGGGACGAGTTCCAGAGGATAGATCCCTGGGGGCGGCTGGCAAGTCTCCTGGGGCGTGTGCTGGGCCCCCGTCAGAGGAGGAAGCAGCCTGGTAAACGGTGTGCCAGGCCTGAGATCTGGAGGCCTCCCACAGCCGGGTCCCTGTCCTGCCCAGGCCCCCCGAGGGAGGACGATGGTCGGGCAGTGGCGAGCGGGGTGGGGCTGGCGCCGAGCCTGCCCTTGGATGCCCCGGGGAAGGGCGCCGGGGGATGGGCTGCCCCTGGCCGGGTCTGAGGGACCGACCCAGCTCGGGGCTGTCGGGGGCAGAGAGAGAACCCCCCTCCGCCCTTTCCCTTCAGGTTCTTAGGGCTGGCCAAATCCTTCCCAAGACAGCTTGTCTGGAGAAAATCAGACCCAGCTGAAGAACATGTGTCCATGGGGGAAACCCGGGAAACTGAGTCTCCCCACACAATAGCAGAGATTCTCATCTTGCATCCTCTCCTGAGCTAATGACAAAGGTGGATGTCCCGGGTGGGTGGGCCTGTGGAATGGGAGAGGGGAGGAAGTCTATTGTCATGCAGAGGGACATGGAAAGACTTGTCTGAAGCTTATCCCCTGGACTGGGGTCAGGTCGGGAAGGGACGGCACAGAGGTGAGCAGGAACCAACCGGCCTCTCTGTGGTGGGGCTGGCCCCGGGGCAGGCGTGGGGGTGATGGCTGGAAGTGGGATGGCGCGTGAGTTGGCACCAGCCAGCGGTGGAGGCAGAGACTCAGAGGTCAGGGATCTCTCTCTCTGTCTCTGTCTCTGTCTCTCTCCCTCAGGGAGCTGAGGAGAGTAAGGTGGCGCCCCCTGCCCACCTCGCCTACCTCTCCATGGGCCCTTCTTTCTCTGGCCGCTCCGGGAGCCCTGCGGGCTTGGGTTCAAGCCCCCACACACCACACAGGCCAAGGGCGCATGCGCGACCGCCGGGGCCTAGGGCTGGCCTCGGGGGGCGGGGGGGTCCTCAGTGAAGGCCCCGCCCTCCCTCCAGGCTCTGACCCAGCTGCAGCTCTTCCATCGCCGCCCTTCTGGACTCGGCTTCAGCTGTCTCCCTCCCCTCCCCCACTCCCACTCAGCTTGCAGGCCGCTTCCCTGCCTTGAAAGCATGGCTCTGGCCCTGAGGGCCACAGACCTACTGGGCTTCAAGCTCAAGGCTCTGCCTGGGCCTGCTGCTTCGGCCAGGGGCTCATTTTTTCCTGGAAAGACAAAGCCATGGCCTCACCCCACGCCTGCACTTTGCCACGGCAGGCAGCCCAGATGTAGGAAAGGCTCTGTGGAGTCAGAAGTGCCGAGACAGGCAGATGGCACCAGAGGGTTTGGGGGCCAGGGCGCAAGTGGGCTAGCCCCTCCTCCCGGGAGTCGGGGAGGCCCGGCCTTCCTAGTGCCCAGGCCACGGCTCCGGGGAGAAACCCGCCATGGAGGGCACGCGGGAGGCCCTCTGCCTGAGGTGGCAGGTGTCACGCCAGGGCCACTGCAAGCCTGGCTCGGCTTGCCTGCTTTCTCCAAAGGAGGCTGGCCGACCAGCCGAACCTGGCACCTGGGCCAGGCACCTTCCAAGGGGACGAGTTCCAGAGGATAGAGCCCTGGGGGCGGCTGCCATGTCTCCTGGGGCGTGTGCTGGGCCCCCGTCAGAGGAGGAAGCAGCCTGGTAAACGGTGTGCCAGGCCTGAGATCTGGAGGCCTCCCACAGCCGGGTCCCTGTCCTGCCCAGGCCCCCCGAGGGAGGACGATGGTCGGGCAGTGGCGAGCGGGGTGGGGCTGGCGCCGAGCCTGCCCTTGGATGCCCCGGGGAAGGGCGCCGGGGGATGGGCTGCCCCTGGCCGGGTCTGAGGGACCGACCCAGCTCGGGGCTGTCGGGGGCAGAGAGAGAACCCCCCTCCGCCCTTTCCCTTCAGGTTCTTAGGGCTGGCCAAATCCTTCCCAAGACAGCTTGTCTGGAGAAAATCAGACCCAGCTGAAGAACATGTGTCCATGGGGGAAACCCGGGAAACTGAGTCTCCCCACACAATAGCAGAGATTCTCATCTTGCATCCTCTCCTGAGCTAATGACAAAGGTGGATGTCCCAGGTGGGCCTGTGGAATGGGAGAGGGGAGGAAGTCTATTGTCATGCAGAGGGACATGGAAAGACTTGTCTGAAGCTTATCCCCTGCACTGGGGTCAGGTCGGGAAGGGACGGCACAGAGCTGAGCAGGAACCAACCGGCCTCTCTGTGGTGGGGCTGGCCCCGGGGCAGGCGTGGGGGTGATGGCTGGAAGTGGGATGGCGCGTGAGTTGGCACCAGCCAGCGGTGGAGGCAGAGACTCAGAGGTCAGGGATCTCTCTCTCTGTCTCTGTCTCTCTCTCTCTCCCTCAGGGATCTGAGGAGAGTAAGGTGGCGCCCCCTGCCCACCTCGCCTACCTCTCCATGGGCCCTTCTTTCTCTGGCCGCTCCGGGAGCCCTGCGGGCTTGGGTTCAAGCCCCCACACACCACACAGGCCAAGGGCGCATGCGCGACCGCCGGGGCCTAGGGCTGGCCTCGGGGGGCGGGGGGGTCCTCAGTGAAGGCCCCGCCCTCCCTCCAGGCTCTGACCCAGCTGCAGCTCTTCCATCGCCGCCCTTCTGGACTCGGCTTCAGCTGTCTCCCTCCCCTCCCCCACTCCCACTCAGCTTGCAGGCCGCTTCCCTGCCTTGAAAGCATTGCTCTGGCCCTGAGGGCCACAGACCTACTGGGCTTCAAGCTCAAGGCTCTGCCTGGGCCTGCTGCTTCGGCCAGGGGCTCATTTTTTCCTGGAAAGACAAAGCCATGGCCTCACCCCACGCCTGCACTTTGCCACGGCAGGCAGCCCAGATGTAGGAAAGGCTCTGTGGAGTCAGAAGTGCCGAGACAGGCAGATGGCACCAGAGGGTTTGGGGGCCAGGGCGCAAGTGGGCTAGCCCCTCCTCCCGGGAGTCGGGGAGGCCCGGCCTTCCTAGTGCCCAGGCCACGGCTCCGGGGAGAAACCCGCCATGGAGGGCACGCGGGAGGCCCTCTGCCTGAGGTGGCAGGTGTCACGCCAGGGCCACTGCAAGCCTGGCTCGGCTTGCCTGCTTTCTCCAAAGGAGGCTGGCCGACCAGCCGAACCTGGCACCTGGGCCAGGCCCCTTCCAAGGGGACGAGTTCCAGAGGCTAGAGCCCTGGGGGCGGCTGCCAAGTCTCCTGGGGCGTGTGCTGGGCCCCCGTCAGAGGAGGAAGCAGCCTGGTAAACGGTGTGCCAGGCCTGAGATCTGGAGGCCTCCCACAGCCGGGTCCCTGTCCTGCCCAGGCCCCCCGAGGGAGGACGATGGTCGGGCAGTGGCGAGCGGGGTGGGGCTGGCGCCGAGCCTGCCCTTGGATGCCCCGGGGAAGGGCGCCGGGGGATGGGCTGCCCCTGGCCGGGTCTGAGGGACCGACCCAGCTCGGGGCTGTCGGGGGCAGAGAGAGAACCCCCCTCCGCCCTTTCCCTTCAGGTTCTTAGGGCTGGCCAAATCCTTCCCAAGACAGCTTGTCTGGAGAAAATCAGACCCAGCTGAAGAACATGTGTCCATGGGGGAAACCCGGGAAACTGAGTCTCCCCACACAATAGCAGAGATTCTCATCTTGCATCCTCTCCTGAGCTAATGCCAAAGGTGGATGTCCCGGGTGGGTGGGCCTGTGGAATGGGAGAGGGGAGGAAGTCTATTGTCATGCAGAGGGACATGGAAAGACTTGTCTGAAGCTTATCCCCTGGACTGGGGTCAGGTCGGGAAGGGAAGGCACAGAGGTGAGCAGGAACCAACCGGCCTCTCTGTGGTGGGGCTGGCCCCGGGGCAGGCGTGGGGGTGATGGCTGGAAGTGGGATGGCGCGTGAGTTGGCACCAGCCAGCGGTGGAGGCAGAGACTCAGAGGTCAGGGATCTCTCTCTCTGTCTCTGTCTCTGTCTCTCTCCCTCAGGGAGCTGAGGAGAGTAAGGTGGCGCCCCCTGCCCACCTCGCCTACCTCTCCATGGGCCCTTCTTTCTCTGGCCGCTCCGGGAGCCCTGCGGGCTTGGGTTCAAGCCCCCACACACCACACAGGCCAAGGGCGCATGCGCGACCGCCGGGGCCTAGGGCTGGCCTCGGGGGGCGGGGGGTCCTCAGTGAAGGCCCCGCCCTCCCTCCAGGCTCTGACCCAGCTGCAGCTCTTCCATCGCCGCCCTTCTGGACTCGGCTTCAGCTGTCTCCCTCCCCTCCCCCACTCCCACTCAGCTTGCAGGCCGCTTCCCTGCCTTGAAAGCATTGCTCTGGCCCTGAGGGCCACAGACCTACTGGGCTTCAAGCTCAAGGCTCTGCCTGGGCCTGCTGCTTCGGCCAGGGGCTCATTTTTTCCTGGAAAGACAAAGCCATGGCCTCACCCCACGCCTGCACTTTGCCACGGCAGGCAGCCCAGATGTAGGAAAGGCTCTGTGGAGTCAGAAGTGCCGAGACAGGCAGATGGCACCAGAGGGTTTGGGGGCCAGGGCGCAAGTGGGCTAGCCCCTCCTCCCGGGAGTCGGGGAGGCCCGGCCTTCCTAGTGCCCAGGCCACGGCTCCGGGGAGAAACCCGCCATGGAGGGCACGCGGGAGGCCCTCTGCCTGAGGTGGCAGGTGTCACGCCAGGGCCACTGCAAGCCTGGCTCGGCTTGCCTGCTTTCTCCAAAGGAGGCTGGCCGACCAGCCGAACCTGGCACCTGGGCCAGGCCCCTTCCAAGGGGACGAGTGCCAGAGGATAGAGCCCTGGGGGCGGCTGCCAAGTCTCCTGGGGCGTGTGCTGGGCCCCCGTCAGAGGAGGAAGCAGCCTGGTAAACGGTGTGCCAGGCCTGAGATCTGGAGGCCTCCCACAGCCGGGTCCCTGTCCTGCCCAGGCCCCCCGAGGGAGGACGATGGTCGGGCAGTGGCGAGCGGGGTGGGGCTGGCGCCGAGCCTGCCCTTGGATGCCCCGGGGAAGGGCGCCGGGGGATGGGCTGCCCCTGGCCGGGTCTGAGGGACCGACCCAGCTCGGGGCTGTCGGGGGCAGAGAGAGAACCCCCCTCCGCCCTTTCCCTTCAGGTTCTTAGGGCTGGCCAAATCCTTCCCAAGACAGCTTGTCTGGAGAAAATCAGACCCAGCTGAAGAACATGTGTCCATGGGGGAAACCCGGGAAACTGAGTCTCCCCACACAATAGCAGAGATTCTCATCTTGCATCCTCTCCTGAGCTAATGACAAAGGTGGATGTCCCAGGTGGGCCTGTGGAATGGGAGAGGGGAGGAAGTCTATTGTCATGCAGAGGGACATGGAAAGACTTGTCTGAAGCTTATCCCCTGCACTGGGGTCAGGTCGGGAAGGGACGGCACAGAGCTGAGCAGGAACCAACCGGCCTCTCTGTGGTGGGGCTGGCCCCGGGGCAGGCGTGGGGGTGATGGCTGGAAGTGGGATGGCGCGTGAGTTGGCACCAGCCAGCGGTGGAGGCAGAGACTCAGAGGTCAGGGATCTCTCTCTCTGTCTCTGTCTCTCTCTCTCTCCCTCAGGGATCTGAGGAGAGTAAGGTGGCGCCCCCTGCCCACCTCGCCTACCTCTCCATGGGCCCTTCTTTCTCTGGCCGCTCCGGGAGCCCTGCGGGCTTGGGTTCAAGCCCCCACACACCACACAGGCCAAGGGCGCATGCGCGACCGCCGGGGCCTAGGGCTGGCCTCGGGGGGCGGGGGGGTCCTCAGTGAAGGCCCCGCCCTCCCTCCAGGCTCTGACCCAGCTGCAGCTCTTCCATCGCCGCCCTTCTGGACTCGGCTTCAGCTGTCTCCCTCCCCTCCCCCACTCCCACTCAGCTTGCAGGCCGCTTCCCTGCCTTGAAAGCATTGCTCTGGCCCTGAGGGCCACAGACCTACTGGGCTTCAAGCTCAAGGCTCTGCCTGGGCCTGCTGCTTCGGCCAGGGGCTCATTTTTTCCTGGAAAGACAAAGCCATGGCCTCACCCCACGCCTGCACTTTGCCACGGCAGGCAGCCCAGATGTAGGAAAGGCTCTGTGGAGTCAGAAGTGCCGAGACAGGCAGATGGCACCAGAGGGTTTGGGGGCCAGGGCGCAACTGGGCTAGCCCCTCCTCCCGGGAGTCGGGGAGGCCCGGCCTTCCTAGTGCCCAGGCCACGGCTCCGGGGAGAAACCCGCCATGGAGGGCACGCGGGAGGCCCTCTGCCTGAGGTGGCAGGTGTCACGCCAGGGCCACTGCAAGCCTGGCTCGGCTTGCCTGCTTTCTCCAAAGGAGGCTGGCCGACCAGCCGAACCTGGCACCTGGGCCAGGCCCCTTCCAAGGGGACGAGTTCCAGAGGCTAGAGCCCTGGGGGCGGCTGCCAAGTCTCCTGGGGCGTGTGCTGGGCCCCCGTCAGAGGAGGAAGCAGCCTGGTAAACGGTGTGCCAGGCCTGAGATCTGGAGGCCTCCCACAGCCGGGTCCCTGTCCTGCCCAGGCCCCCCGAGGGAGGACGATGGTCGGGCAGTGGCGAGCGGGGTGGGGCTGGCGCCGAGCCTGCCCTTGGATGCCCCGGGGAAGGGCGCCGGGGGATGGGCTGCCCCTGGCCGGGTCTGAGGGACCGACCCAGCTCGGGGCTGTCGGGGGCAGAGAGAGAACCCCCCTACGCCCTTTCCCTTCAGGTTCTTATGGCTGGCCAAATCCTTCCCAAGACAGCTTGTCTGGAGAAAATCAGACCCAGCTGAAGAACATGTGTCCATGGGGGAAACCCGGGAAACTGAGTCTCCCCACACAATAGCAGAGATTCTCATCTTGCATCCTCTCCTGAGCTAATGACAAAGGTGGATGTCCCGGGTGGGTGGGCCTGTGGAATGGGAGAGGGGAGGAAGTCTATTGTCATGCAGAGGGACATGGAAAGACTTGTCTGAAGCTTATCCCCTGGACTGGGGTCAGGTCGGGAAGGGACGGCACAGAGGTGAGCAGGAACCAACCGGCCTCTCTGTGGTGGGGCTGGCCCCGGGGCAGGCGTGGGGGTGATGGCTGGAAGTGGGATGGCGCGTGAGTTGGCACCAGCCAGCGGTGGAGGCAGAGACTCAGAGGTCAGGGATCTCTCTCTCTGTCTCTGTCTCTCTCTCTCTCCCTCAGGGAGCTGAGGAGAGTAAGGTGGCGCCTCCTGCCCACCTCGCCTACCTCTCCATGGGCCCTTCTTTCTCTGGCCGCTCCGGGAGCCCTGCGGGCTTGGGTTCAAGCCCCCACACACCACACAGGCCAAGGGCGCATGCGCGACCGCCGGGGCCTAGGGCTGGCCTCGGGGGGCGGGGGGTCCTCAGTGAAGGCCCCGCCCTCCCTCCAGGCTCTGACCCAGCTGCAGCTCTTCCATCGCCGCCCTTCTGGACTCGGCTTCAGCTGTCTCCCTCCCCTCCCCCACTCCCACTCAGCTTGCAGGCCGCTTCCCTGCCTTGAAAGCATTGCTCTGGCCCTGAGGGCCACAGACCTACTGGGCTTCAAGCTCAAGGCTCTGCCTGGGCCTGCTGCTTCGGCCAGGGGCTCATTTTTTCCTGGAAAGACAAAGCCATGGCCTCACCCCACGCCTGCACTTTGCCACGGCAGGCAGCCCAGATGTAGGAAAGGCTCTGTGGAGTCAGAAGTGCCGAGACAGGCAGATGGCACCAGAGGGTTTGGGGGCCAGGGCGCAAGTGGGCTAGCCCCTCCTCCCGGGAGTCGGGGAGGCCCGGCCTTCCTAGTGCCCAGGCCACGGCTCCGGGGAGAAACCCGCCATGGAGGGCACGCGGGAGGCCCTCTGCCTGAGGTGGCAGGTGTCACGCCAGGGCCACTGCAAGCCTGGCTCGGCTTGCCTGCTTTCTCCAAAGGAGGCTGGCCGACCAGCCGAACCTGGCACCTGGGCCAGGCCCCTTCCAAGGGGACGAGTTCCAGAGGATAGAGCCCTGGGGGCGGCTGCCAAGTCTCCTGGGGCGTGTGCTGGGCCCCCGTCAGAGGAGGAAGCAGCCTGGTAAACGGTGTGCCAGGCCTGAGATCTGGAGGCCTCCCACACCCGGGTCCCTGTCCTGCCCAGGCCCCCCGAGGGAGGACGATGGTCGGGCAGTGGCGAGCGGGGTGGGGCTGGCGCCGAGCCTGCCCTTGGATGCCCCGGGGAAGGGCGCCGGGGGATGGGCTGCCCCTGGCCAGGTCTGAGGGACCGACCCAGCTCGGGGCTGTCGGGGGCAGAGAGAGAACCCCCCTCCGCCCTTTCCCTTCAGGTTCTTAGGGCTGGCCAAATCCTTCCCAAGACAGCTTGTCTGGAGAAAATCAGACCCAGCTGAAGAACATGTGTCCATGGGGGAAACCCGGGAAACTGAGTCTCCCCACACAATAGCAGAGATTCTCATCTTGCATCCTCTCCTGAGCTAATGACAAAGGTGGATGTCCCGGGTGGGTGGGCCTGTGGAATGGGAGAGGGGAGGAAGTCTATTGTCATGCAGAGGGACATGGAAAGACTTGTCTGAAGCTTATCCCCTGGACTGGGGTCAGGTCGGGAAGGGACGGCACAGAGGTGAGCAGGAACCAACCGGCCTCTCTGTGGTGGGGCTGGCCCCGGGGCAGGCGTGGGGGTGATGGCTGGAAGTGGGATGGCGCGTGAGTTGGCACCAGCCAGCGGTGGAGGCAGAGACTCAGAGGTCAGGGATCTCTCTCTCTGTCTCTGTCTCTCTCTCTCTCCCTCAGGGAGCTGAGGAGAGTAAGGTGGCGCCTCCTGCCCACCTCGCCTACCTCTCCATGGGCCCTTCTTTCTCTGGCCGCTCCGGGAGCCCTGCGGGCTTGGGTTCAAGCCCCCACACACCACACAGGCCAAGGGCGCATGCGCGACCGCCGGGGCCTAGGGCTGGCCTCGGGGGGCGGGGGGGTCCTCAGTGAAGGCCCCGCCCTCCCTCCAGGCTCTGACCCAGCTGCAGCTCTTCCATCGCCGCCCTTCTGGACTCGGCTTCAGCTGTCTCCCTCCCCTCCCCCACTCCCACTCAGCTTGCAGGCCGCTTCCCTGCCTTGAAAGCATTGCTCTGGCCCTGAGGGCCACAGACCTACTGGGCTTCAAGCTCAAGGCTCTGCCTGGGCCTGCTGCTTCGGCCAGGGGCTCATTTTTTCCTGGAAAGACAAAGCCATGGCCTCACCCCACGCCTGCACTTTGCCACGGCAGGCAGCCCAGATGTAGGAAAGGCTCTGTGGAGTCAGAAGTGCCGAGACAGGCAGATGGCACCAGAGGGTTTGGGGGCCAGGGCGCAAGTGGGCTAGCCCCTCCTCCCGGGAGTCGGGGAGGCCCGGCCTTCCTAGTGCCCTGGCCACGGCTCTGGGGAGAAACCCGCCATGGAGGGCACGCGGGAGGCCCTCTGCCTGAGGTGGCAGGTGTCACGCCAGGGCCACTGCAAGCCTGGCTCGGCTTGCCTGCTTTCTCCAAAGGAGGCTGGCCGACCAGCCGAACCTGGCACCTGGGCCAGGCCCCTTCCAAGGGGACGAGTTCCAGAGGATAGAGCCCTGGGGGCAGCTGCCAAGTCTCCTGGGGCGTGTGCTGGGCCCCCGTCAGAGGAGGAAGCAGCCTGGTAAACGGTGTGCCAGGCCTGAGATCTGGAGGCCTCCCACAGCCGGGTCCCTGTCCTGCCCAGGCCCCCCGAGGGAGGACGATGGTCGGGCAGTGGCGAGCCGGGTGGGGCTGGCGCCGAGCCTGCCCTTGGATGCCCCGGGGAAGGGCGCCGGGGGATGGGCTGCCCCTGGCCGGGTCTGAGGGACCGACCCAGCTCGGGGCTGTCGGGGGCAGAGAGAGAACCCCCCTCCGCCCTTTCCCTTCAGGTTCTTAGGGCTGGCCAAATCCTTCCCAAGACAGCTTGTCTGGAGAAAATCAGACCCAGCTGAAGAACATGTGTCCATGGGGGAAACCCGGGAAACTGAGTCTCCCCACACAATAGCAGAGATTCTCATCTTGCATCCTCTCCTGAGCTAATGACAAAGGTGGATGTCCCGGGTGGGTGGGCCTGTGGAATGGGAGAGGGGAGGAAGTCTATTGTCATGCAGAGGGACATGGAAAGACTTGTCTGAAGCTTATCCCCTGGACTGGGGTCAGGTCGGGAAGGGACGGCACAGAGGTGAGCAGGAACCAACCGGCCTCTCTGTGGTGGGGCTGGCCCCGGGGCAGGCGTGGGGGTGATGGCTGGAAGTGGGATGGCGCGTGAGTTGGCACCAGCCAGCGGTGGAGGCAGAGACTCAGAGGTCAGGGATCTCTCTCTCTGTCTCTGTCTCTCTCTCTCTCCCTCAGGGAGCTGAGGAGAGTAAGGTGGCGCCCCCTGCCCACCTCGCCTACCTCTCCATGGGCCCTTCTTTCTCTGGCCGCTCCGGGAGCCCTGCGGGCTTGGGTTCAAGCCCCCACACACCACACAGGCCAAGGGCGCATGCGCGACCGCCGGGGCCTAGGGCTGGCCTCGGGGGGCGGGGGGTCCTCAGTGAAGGCCCCGCCCTCCCTCCAGGCTCTGACCCAGCTGCAGCTCTTCCATCGCCGCCCTTCTGGACTGGGCTTCAGCTGTCTCCCTCCCCTCCCCCACTCCCACTCAGCTTGCAGGCCGCTTCCCTGCCTTGAAAGCATTGCTCTGGCCCTGAGGGCCACAGACCTACTGGGCTTCAAGCTCAAGGCTCTGCCTGGGCCTGCTGCTTCGGCCAGGGGCTCATTTTTTCCTGGAAAGACAAAGCCATGGCCTCACCCCACGCCTGCACTTTGCCACGGCAGGCAGCCCAGATGTAGGAAAGGCTCTGTGGAGTCAGAAGTGCCGAGACAGGCAGATGGCACCAGAGGGTTTGGGGGCCAGGGCGCAAGTGGGCTAGCCCCTCCTCCCGGGAGTCGGGGAGGCCCGGCCTTCCTAGTGCCCAGGCCACGGCTCCGGGGAGAAACCCGCCATGGAGGGCACGCGGGAGGCCCTCTGCCTGAGGTGGCAGGTGTCACGCCAGGGCCACTGCAAGCCTGGCTCGGCTTGCCTGCTTTCTCCAAAGGAGGCTGGCCGACCAGCCGAACCTGGCACCTGGGCCAGGCCCCTTCCAAGGGGACGAGTTCCAGAGGATAGAGCCCTGGGGGCGGCTGCCAAGTCTCCTGGGGCGTGTGCTGGGCCCCCGTCAGAGGAGGAAGCAGCCTGGTAAACGGTGTGCCAGGCCTGAGATCTGGAGGCCTCCCACACCCGGGGCCCTGTCCTGCCCAGGCCCCCCGAGGGAGGACGATGGTCGGGCAGTGGCGAGCGGGGGTGGGGCTGGCGCCGAGCCTGCCCTTGGATGCCCCGGGGAAGGGCGCCGGGGGATGGGCTGCCCCTGGCCAGGTCTGAGGGACCGACCCAGCTCGGGGCTGTCGGGGGCAGAGAGAGAACCCCCCTCCGCCCTTTCCCTTCAGGTTCTTAGGGCTGGCCAAATCCTTCCCAAGACAGCTTGTCTGGAGAAAATCAGACCCAGCTGAAGAACATGTGTCCATGGGGGAAACCCGGGAAACTGAGTCTCCCCACACAATAGCAGAGATTCTCATCTTGCATCCTCTCCTGAGCTAATGACAAAGGTGGATGTCCCGGGTGGGTGGGCCTGTGGAATGGGAGAGGGGAGGAAGTCTATTGTCATGCAGAGGGACATGGAAAGACTTGTCTGAAGCTTATCCCCTGGACTGGGGTCAGGTCTGGAAGGGACGGCACAGAGGTGAGCAGGAACCAACCGGCCTCTCTGTGGTGGGGCTGGCCCCGGGGCAGGCGTGGGGGTGATGGCTGGAAGTGGGATGGCGCGTGAGTTGGCACCAGCCAGCGGTGGAGGCAGAGACTCAGAGGTCAGGGATCTCTCTCTCTGTCTCTGTCTCTCTCTCTCTCCCTCAGGGAGCTGAGGAGAGTAAGGTGGCGCCCCCTGCCCACCTCGCCTACCTCTCCATGGGCCCTTCTTTCTCTGGCCGCTCCGGGAGCCCTGCGGGCTTGGGTTCAAGCCCCCACACACCACACAGGCCAAGGGCGCATGCGCGACCGCCGGGGCCTAGGGCTGGCCTCGGGGGGCGGGGGGGTCCTCAGTGAAGGCCCCGCCCTCCCTCCAGGCTCTGACCCAGCTGCAGCTCTTCCATCGCCGCCCTTCTGGACTCGGCTTCAGCTGTCTCCCTCCCCTCCCCCACTCCCACTCAGCTTGCAGGCCGCTTCCCTGCCTTGAAAGCATTGCTCTGGCCCTGAGGGCCACAGACCTACTGGGCTTCAAGCTCAAGGCTCTGCCTGGGCCTGCTGCTTCGGCCAGGGGCTCATTTTTTCCTGGAAAGACAAAGCCATGGCCTCACCCCACGCCTGCACTTTGCCACGGCAGGCAGCCCAGATGTAGGAAAGGCTCTGTGGAGTCAGAAGTGCCGAGACAGGCAGATGGCACCAGAGGGTTTGGGGGCCAGGGCGCAAGTGGGCTAGCCCCTCCTCCCGGGAGTCGGGGAGGCCCGGCCTTCCTAGTGCCCAGGCCACGGCTCCGGGGAGAAACCCGCCATGGAGGGCACGCGGGAGGCCCCTCTGCCTGAGGTGGCAGGTGTCACGCCAGGGCCACTGCAAGCCTGGCTCGGCTTGCCTGCTTTCTCCAAAGGAGGCTGGCCGACCAGCCGAACCTGGCACCTGGGCCAGGCCCCTTCCAAGGGGACGAGTTCCAGAGGATAGAGCCCTGGGGGCGGCTGCCAAGTCTCCTGGGGCGTGTGCTGGGCCCCCCGTCAGAGGAGGAAGCAGCCTGGTAAACGGTGTGCCAGGCCTGAGATCTGGAGGCCTCCCACAGCCGGGTCCCTGTCCTGCCCAGGCCCCCCGAGGGAGGACGATGGTCGGGCAGTGGCGAGCCGGGTGGGGCTGGCGCCGAGCCTGCCCTTGGATGCCCCGGGGAAGGGCGCCGGGGGATGGGCTGCCCCTGGCCGGGTCTGAGGGACCGACCCAGCTCGGGGCTGTCGGGGGCAGAGAGAGAACCCCCCTCCGCCCTTTCCCTTCAGGTTCTTAGGGCTGGCCAAATCCTTCCCAAGACAGCTTGTCTGGAGAAAATCAGACCCAGCTGAAGAACATGTGTCCATGGGGGAAACCCGGGAAACTGAGTCTCCCCACACAATAGCAGAGATTCTCATCTTGCATCCTCTCCTGAGCTAATGACAAAGGTGGATGTCCCGGGTGGGTGGGCCTGTGGAATGGGAGAGGGGAGGAAGTCTATTGTCATGCAGAGGGACATGGAAAGACTTGTCTGAAGCTTATCCCCTGGACTGGGGTCAGGTCGGGAAGGGACGGCACAGAGGTGAGCAGGAACCAACCGGCCTCTCTGTGGTGGGGCTGGCCCCGGGGCAGGCGTGGGGGTGATGGCTGGAAGTGGGATGGCGCGTGAGTTGGCACCAGCCAGCGGTGGAGGCAGAGACTCAGAGGTCAGGGATCTCTCTCTCTGT